>NC_044031.1:368228841-368528841 GCF_901765095.1 Microcaecilia unicolor | reverse complement strand
TATGCACCTGGGAGCTCTTTTACCTTTTTTTTTGTTTTTGTAAAAGTGCCCCCTAGGGTGCCCGGTTGGTGTCCTGGCATGTGAGGGGGACCAGTGCACTATGAATCCTGGCCCCTCCCACGAACAAATGCCTTGGATTTATTCGTTTTTGAGCTGGGCGATTTCATTTTCCATTATCGCTGAAAAGCAAAAACGCCCAGCTCACACCTTGGCGAATAACACATGGGCGTCTATTTTTTTTGAAAATACGGTTCACTCCGCCCCTTCACGGACCCGTTCTCGGAGATAAACGCCCATGGAGATAGGCGTTTCTGGTCGATTATGCCCCTCCATGTTCCTTTAAATAAATATCTTACGTGGGTGTTTGATATTGGCTTCTATATGCTAACCTTGGTGGTTATATTGATTGTTTTACATTGGCATGTCGACTGATTGACAGGTTGTGTTTATTTTTACACTGTTGTAGATTGAAAAGTGTATGGCTCCCAGAACCACTCCCAATAGTTCTCAGTCCTCACACACAAATTTACACCTGCTCCAAGGCATGTTTAAGGGCCTCTTTATCAAACTTTGCTAGCGATCCTGGCGCAGCAATGACACTTTCAATGTGATTCGTTGGCATTGCCGCACGGGAATCACTAGCGCTAAGAGTCATTTTCTGCAGGTAAAGCATGCTTCATAAAAGTATTTGCCATCATCTTATTTCACAAGAACTAGTATTTAAATTTGCTCTCTCAGAACAAGGGTCAATAAAGACTATCAATAGAAAACTATAGAGGTCTTTTACTAAAGATTAGCGCAAGTTACCTGTCACAGGACCCATTTTATTCCTATAGGCCCTGCTGCAGATAACTTGTGCTAATCTTTAGTAAAAGAGCCCCAATGTGTCTAAAAATATACCAGTTCAATACTGATGATTTGAATGCCTTATTTCTTTTATTTTCTCTTATTGTAGCACAAAACACCGGAACCTCAACACTGTACAGAAATTCTTATGGCGCACCTACTGATGATATCAAACACAACCAGGTAAATATGTTGGGGCTGATAATTCAGCCCGTGGAAGGCAGCCCGCATAAGTGCCACGATCAGTACTGACCCCGGATATTCTGGCAACCAGCATTGAATATCTGGGTTTATTTTGCCCGCTAAAAAGTTAACCAGCTATGCCGATATTCAGCATTAACTGGTTAACTTTTTAGTAGTCAAAGATAGGCCTGCTATTTAAGCGGCCTATTTAGGTTTGGATAATTTCCTAAAAGAAAAGTCCACAAGATGGACTTAGGAAAATCCACTGCTTATTTCTAGGATAAGGAGAATAATATCTGTCTTACTCTTTGGGATCTTGCCAGGTATTTGTGACCTGGATTGTCCACTGTTGGCAGCAGGTTACTTACTGGGCATGATGCACCGTCCGTCTGTTCTAGTTTGGCAGTACTTAGGTACTGCTATACATATAGGGCTAGATTCTATATATGGCGCCTAAAAAATTCATGCAGCATAAATTTCAGCCTAAGCATATTCTATAATAAGCACCTAGATTTACGCTTAGTTGATATCCCACTGCCTAGAATTATGCACATCCACTTACACCAAGGGAAACACATAAACAATGGCATGTAGATTTAGGTGCAGAGGGCCATATTTTTTAACAGTGCACATAAATTTTGGAACACCCTTGAAACGTCCATTTCCCCACCCATAACCATGCACCCTTTTGGCTCCTTGTATTACAATTTAGGTGCTGTGTGTTACAGAATACACCTAGGGCCCCTTTTACTAAGTGGCGGTAAGCCCAACAGGGGCTTACCGCTCGCTAAACAAGAAGTACTGCCCGGCTACCGCAGCAGCCTGGTGGTTCTTCTCACCCCTATTGCGCCATCATATCTGGCGCTACAAAAATATTTTTTTTGTGGCGTCGGAGTGTGCCCGAAGGTTATCAGGCATGAGTGGCAGTAAGGGCTCCCCCCCAAATGGCCACACAGCAAGTGCTTTACTTGCCGCACAGCCTATTCCTACAGGAAAGAGAGACTTCCCTTTTACCCGCTGGGGTAAAAGGGGGCCTCGGCACATGTGAAAAACATGCAGACTCCCTTTTGCCACACCGTGGTAAAAGGGGCCCTTAGCAACTTATGCTTGTACATTCTAATTATTGTCAATTAATGCTCATTGTTGCTTGTTAAGTGCTGTTGAAAACACTGATTGCCTTGTTAAGCTAAGTAAGTTACATGCGTTGTTATAAAATACACTTGGATTTCTGTGCAATACGCTAAGTGCGATATATAGAATCAAGGGGATAATGCCATTACATGCCCCTTTGTGCACATATGTGCCCAAAAAGTAACACTAACCAGCTTATTTTCGAAAGAGATGGACGCCCATCTTCCGACACAAATCGGGAGATGGATGTCCGTCTCAAAAACAGGTATAATCGAAAGCTGAATTTGGACGGCCCCAACTGCTTTCCGTCACGGGGACGGGCGAAATTCTCGGGGGCGTGGCCGAACAGTAGCGAAGGCAGGACAGGGGCTTTCCGTGGCGTGGTTAACAGATGGACCTCCGCGCCTGATAATGGAAAGAAGCAAGACGTCCCCGACGAGCATTTAGTCCACGAGCAAAGTTGGTCCTGTTTTTTTCATGACCAAGCTTCCAAAAAGTGCCCAAACTGACCAGATGACCACCGGAGGGAATCGGAGATGATCTCCCCTGTCTCCCCCAGTGGTCACTAACCCCCTCCCACCCTAAAAAACAAACTGTTTAAATATTTTTCTAACCTCTATGTCAGCCTCAAATACCATACCTAGCTCCATGACAGCAGTATGCAGGTCCCCCGAACAATTTTAGTTTAGTTGGTGCTGCGCGGGACCCATGCAGAGAGCAAAAATCGGAAGAAAAAAAAACATGCAAGTGCAGTCAGGGACGTCCAAATTAAAACAATAGTAATAGGGGGATTAGAACCCGCCACCTTCTGATTACAAGACTTGTGCTCTAACCACTGCACCACTTATTCAGTTGCTTAGACATTTCTTCCCTTTCCATTAAGTCCCTTCAAGTTTCTGTCAGCCAATCACAGCTCATTTGTGTCAGATAAAGGAGCTGTGATTGGCTGACAGAAACTTGGACGGACTTAATGGAAAGGGAAGGAGGTCTCAGCAACTGAATAAGTGGTGCACTGGTTAGAGCACAGGTCTTGTAATCAGAAGCTGACTGGTTCAAATCCCACTATTACTATTGTTTTAATTTGGACGTCCCTGACTGCACTTGCATGTGGTTTTTTTTGGACGTCCCTGACTGCACTTGCATGTTTTTTTCTTCCGATTTTTGCTCTCTGCATGGGTCCCGCGCAGCATCAACTAAACTAAAATTGCTCCGGGGACCTGCATACTGCTGTCATTGAGCTAGGTATGATATTTGAGGCTGGCATAGAGGCATCTCAGGGGGACCAGTGCACTACAAATGCTGGCCCCTCCCACGACCAAATGGCTTGGATTAGGTCCGTTTTTGAGATGGCCGGCAGTGGTTTCGATTATCGCTGAAAACCGCGGACGGCCATCTCTAGGCCAAGCGATCTCACCATTTGTGTCGTCTATCTCTAGAGTCGACACAAATGATGGGATTTCAGCGGGCCGAACCATATAATTGAAACTGAAGATGGATAGCCATCTCGTTTCGATTTTACGGTTCGCTCCGCCTCTTCGCGGAGCCGTCTCCGGAGATGGACGTTTTTACACATGGGCGTTCACGTTTGATTATGCCCCTCTAAGTGGTATTCTGTAAGAAAGCACAAAATGCTATAGCACGCAAATGAAGTGGGGCATACATGTGGACAAAGCATAGGAGGGGCTTACAGTGTTCTGTAAGTTATGTGCATCCTTGCAACATTTAGGTGCCCATAGTTAAATATGTCATTCAAGGGAATGAGAGCCTGCCAAAGATGGAGAAGATCTATTACTTAAGAAGCAAATATTTTGAGAAATGATCCATTCCTCAATTTTAGAAAAAGCAATGATGACGTTAGACTGAAAATGAGAATCCTGGATGGCATCAGCTATGAGGATTTGGATATCACTGATAAAGAGTTAAGAGCCATATCTTAAGCTATGGCTCAAGGTGGCAAGAGAGGCCAAAAACAGATTTAATAAGGGGTGTGTGCTGGGAGGAATGGGGGTAGTAATATTGAACTTTGAGAGACGCCATTGCAAAATGGAGAAAGGGATGTATGCCACTCTGAAACCATCCTGAAGGAGTATGAGCAAAACTATGACTAAAATCGCTGAAGGGCAGTTCATATAATACCCATAGGCGGTCGGTGGCCCAACTGTTTGGGGAGGCTAAATGGGGTGGGGTTAGGGGTGGGGCCAGGGTTGGAGCTTAAACCATAATTGTATGATAACACACAGAAAAAATAAATAAAAATAAAAGTCACAATTAATACCTTTTATTAAATTTAGATATTAGATATGTATCATATGTCAAAGAATAAAGTGGTTGCTCAAAGCATATTCTAAGCACAAACACTCAACTGCAAAACACTATGCACAACTTTGTGCAAAAACACGCTCAGAACCTTACTGTACCATAAATATTACACTGGGCAGAACCTAATACACCAATATACCACCCATACGGAAAATGCAGACCATCAACAATATGAAACAAGGGATCATATCATCACAATTCTCATGTAGAGCCACAAAATACTCTAATTCATGTTTAATGTGGGATAAAATGCCATAAATAAGTAAATAAATATAAACTTTTAATGTTGAGCACCTGATTCTCAAAGTGGACATATTCCAAACACTATAATGAAAATAAAATGATCTTTTCTACCTTTGTTGTCTGGTGACTTTTTCTGATCATGCTGGCCCAGCTTCCGATTCTGCTGCTATCTGTCCTCAGTGCAGGTCAGGAAGTCATCCTCATTAAATATCTCCCTGGCAACCCAGGACACCTCTAGCCAACACCCCCCCCCCCCCCCCCCCCCCCCCCCCCCCCCCCCCCCCCCGCCTCCGAGCAGTAAGGTAAACAAACCATAAAACAATTTCTACAACTGGTTACACAAGGCTAGAGGGCTTTCACTGCAGCTCCTGCTGTGAGGATGGAGGTAAATCAACAATTTAAGCCCCTCAGAGCACAGCAGGGGAGGCTTAGCCTCTCCAAGCCTCTTATACCGGGCGCATATGATAATACCTACTTCTTCCAAACTGTGCAGAAAGAGATTGTGATTGACATGAGATCCAGTTGAATTAAAGGAATGTCTTCCAATGAGTACAAATTTCATTCATCGCAACAAGAAAGACAGAATCAGTATTGTGGCCCTTCCTGATCCCTGACTGTTGCAGATGAAAGCAAATTTGTCAAGGACAAGAAGGACTCAAGTTGGAAAGCCACTACCTTCTCAGTTACCTTGACAAGAAAGGGTAAATTAAAAATATGTCAATAATTCCCCCAAAGTAGAAGAATCCAGATAACTGCCTTTGATTATTGGAGCCGATATTCTTTTTGCAAATCCTCCATGTAGAAGATTGGCATTCGTTATAAGACCTTTGGTAGACCCAATGTATATTCTACTTTTCCTTGAGCGGTTAGTCAATTTTTGAGTACCTGTAACATTTCTGTATCAATAATATTGACTATACTAATCTGAAATTCTATAGAAGGAGCTTATCCACTATATAGGCACCATATCTTAAAAATTATAGAGGGTACCAGTTAAAGGCATATATAGGCCTATGGGGAAGCCATTCCTAAAGCAGCATTCTATGCTATGCTATGTGATTCTTATATTCCGCTAAGTTCAAAAGAAATTCGAAGTGAATTACAAACAATAAGTCCTTCTTCAGGAGAATTTACAATTGCATATCTAATATATTGAAACTAAAAAAGAAAAAAAAATCTTTCTTATCAAATGCATATCTAAAACATAAATTACAGTTGCATATCTAGTACATTGACACTAAAAAGTATCTTTCTCATCAAATACACTGAAACTAAAAAACATCTTTCTCCTCAAACTAAAAAGACTTTAATGCTTTCCTGAAGGAATAATATTGTTATTTTCCAAATTTCTAAAGGCAGTCTGTTCCAAAGCCTAACTCCCTGATGTGAAAAAGAACACTCTAGCATGGATTTCTTCCGAACACTCTTAAAGGGTGGATAGTTTAATTTCAAACAGCGTTCTGTTCTGAGGAAAAAGATGATGGGAGATCCAAATAATCAGTCTACCAAATCCAACACTGTACAGCATTTTGTACATCATACATGTTTGCTTAAACTTCAAACTTGAAGATACAGGAAGCCACTGTAGCTCCTTCAACAGTGGGGATGCTCTTTCATTCTTTCCCAGGCTGTAAATCAATCTTGCTGCTGTATTATGCAGAAATTGAAGTTTTTGTAACAGTTTTTTTGTAAGACCCCCAAATAGTGAGTTACAATAATCTAACTATGCTATCAGGATTGCCTGTGCCACTGTTCTAATGTTATCCAGGTGTAATTTAGATCAAATTGCTCTCAGCTGCCGTAATTAGAAAAAATATTTGTTAGATAAAGCCTTCACATATAATTCAAAACTTAAGCCTGAATCAATTATGATTCCCAACACTTTTGAGTGGTCCTCAATCATTAGCTTCTCACTCGTACCCAATTGCAAACACTTAGCTGTGAGCTTCTTATAATCACCAAACCAAACAGTCTTTAGCCTATTCAGTTTCAGACAATTAGCTTTAGCCCAGTTATCAGTTTTGATGACGTTCTCCTTCAAGAAAGTCATAGGGGCTCATTTTCAAAGCACTTAGACTTACAAAGTTCCATAGTAACACATGTAACTTTGTAAGTCCAAGTACTTTGAAAATATGCCTCATAGTATCTTCACACTTTTCTCGAGCTTCACACAGAAGAAAAATATCATCAGCATATGAGTAGACCAGTACTCCCAAAGTGGACAGCACAGTTCCCATCGTTCTTAAATAGATGTTGAATAAAGAAGGTGATATCGGTGACCCTTGAGGAACTCTGCAATCTGCATTCCATTGCAAGGATACTTTAGAATCCTCTGTTACAGTATATATTCTCCTCTGTAAAAAAATCACTAAACCATTTTAAAACAGTACCACTCCTCCAGTCTGACTAAACCTATTCAACAGTTGATCATGGTTCACTGCATAAAAGATAGCTGATATATTGAATTGTAGCAAAATCATTTGCTTTCCCTTACTAAGAGCCAGTCTGATATCAGTCACCATTGCCAGCAGCAAAGTTTGAGTACTATGTACTGGTCTGAAACTGCGTTGTGAAATAATGAAGAACGTCAAATTTGCTCGAGTAGTCACGTAATTGAGTATTCACAACAGATTCAATAAGTTTAGCAAACCATGGTATGCTTGCCACTGGTCTATAATTTTCAGGCTTAGACAAATCAGCTCCCATTGATTTGGGAATAAGAGTCAGCACAATATATATGTCAAATCAAGGGGGTAACTCCCAGGACTCAGAATAGAATTATCAAACATTGTCAACCAGACCACTATTTCAGTGGGTGCTGTCTTAAGTAAATAGGAAGGATAAACATCTAAGTAAGTATCTTTCTTAGGCAGCCTTTTCAGGTAGATATTAATAGTATTTGTATCAACTTCCAGAAATTCATTCCATAGCACATTTCCTTTCACAGAGTTATCTCCTCTCTCTCCTCCTGTTACTCCCACTGTTGGCAGTTCTGTCTGATTTCAACAAGACTTTGCCTAATAATATCTATTTTGGTGCGGAAATAATTTGCTAACTCATCTTCTGTAGGTTGTATTTCTTGTGAAAACATTTGCACCTTATCAATTGTTATCAATGAGTTGAAAATTTGGAAAAGCTGTTTTGATGAATTTTCTGAATCAGCTATCATTTTTCCATAATATTCCCTTTTTGACACAACAGAATTTTTATATATTTTAATCTCTTCTTTCCACTGTCTATAAATACCAGAACCCTTAGTTTTACTCCAGGATTTCTCTCCCCTCCTACAGCCCCTCTTAAGATTTGCCAACTCTGGTGTTGTTATGATGGCTGCAATACTGTGGTAGTGTGCCTTAACAGAGCACGGTGGCCCGAAGGGAAGTGCCGCACTCGGTCAGGCAGCCGGACAACCCCTGGCTTCACCTGGGGAGCGACCACCGTTCCCCAGGAGTTGAGTCCCCAGGTGCAGATGGCCACCAGGACTTCTGGAACAAGCGGGGGTCGCACAGCCACCGGCCGTGGCAGACAGCGAAGCTGGGAACAGGCCGGTCCAATCCAAGACTCAGGGCAGGCAGCAGAACAGAGAAGGGTCAGGTCCAATCCAAGGGTCTGGGCAGGCAGCAGAACAGAGAATGGTCAGGTCCAATCCAAGGGTCTGGGCTGGCAGCAGAACAGAGAATGGTAAGGTCCAATCCAAGGGTCTGGGCAGGCAGCGGAACAGAGAATGGTCAGGTCCAATCCAAGGGTCTGGGCAGGCAGCAGAACAAAGAATAGTCAGGTCCGGTCCAATAGTCAGGGTAAACAGCAAAGTAGACAGCAGAACGCTCTAACTCAAGCACCAAACCTCTATAACGATAGAAGCCGAAGCAAAGAGTGAAGGCGACTGTGGTTCTTAAATAGTCCCCTCGTCAGCAGTAATCACAATCAGCTGGGAGAACGATCCTGGATTGGCTGGCTGTTAGGAGGAGGTGGAGCAGAGCGAGGAGTGGCCAATCCCATACCAAAAGAAGAGGTGAAGGACTGAGCCGGAAGGAAGCCCCACCTCTACAAACGCCAACAGTCCGTGTGGCCGGCCTACAGGCCACATCGGAATGGCCGGCCACAAGGCTGCAGCTGACCAGGCTGACGCCAATAGCCAACATGGCCGGCCACCACTACCGGAAAGCGTCCGTGTGGCTGGCCCACAGGGGCGAGTCGGTATGGCCGGTCACGAGATTCGACATGGCCGGCCACGAGACCGAAGCAAACATGGCCGATCCTGACCACCCACTAGGCCGGCCATCGCTACCGAGATGGCGTCTGGCGGCAAACCGCCCGTGCGGACCACACCGCAGGTGAGGAACGTAACAGGTGTATACCATTGATTCTGTTGTAAGCAACCATTCCGTTTTTTCAGAGGTGCTAATTCATCTAAAGATAAAGACTGCATAATATTCCAAGCCTGTAGCTGTTGTTCTGGTTGTTGTATCTCTGATTTTAGTTCTCCCTCCACTTTCTGCCAAAAGAGTTCTGCATCAAATTTTCCCTGGCCAAGACATGCATTAATCTTAGAACTGGACTGAAAGCTCTTAAATGCTCTTAGAAAAAAATTCATAACAGTATCTGTGGTTTGAGTTTACAAGGAGACAGCTAACAATTACAATTCTAGGCTTAAGTTAAACACCTGTTAGTTTTGCACCTAATTTAACTTTCCTTGTTCTGAGGCCCCGTTCGGTTTAGAAGCACCATGGTAAGCAAAGTGTATTCTGTTCACATATACCATGTTCCGTTCAGGCCTTTTGCACAGTGTCCAATGGAATCTCTTACGCTTGCATTTGTTAAATAATTCATTGGCTGCTCCTATTACACATGCAGGCAAATACATGTCCGCTCCTGTATGTATTTTAGAAAAGGCTCCATAGAAGCAGATCCTTTTCTAAAATAATACTGGAATTGTTCATATCTCAGTTCTGATTTCTCTGTTCTATCTAAATTGGGGCTTCATATGTATATTCCCAGTCTTGCACGGGAATATACATGCATTTTTAAAAATTACCTTGTTGGTCTCTGCACTTCCTTGAAGGCCCATGTAAATTATAGTAATATTTTTGTTTTTGCCAGGGCTTTAGAAGAATGACTAATGGGGCCATTTGTGCTTAGCTCTCTGGTAATTTAAATGACCTTTCAAATGTAAAATAATGCTTTTAGGAGCTTAGCTTCTTGATTGGCTACTCGTACATGTATAATTTTCAGGAATACAGCGCTCCCACATATAAGTGAAAATCGGCACTTATATATACTGTGCAAGTGCTGCTGCTTGCACATAGCAGAGGAGAAACACAGAAGGTGAAAGTCTAAACCTCACGAGCAAGTGAACAACACAATAAGAGAGAGGCAAAAATGACTAAGATTCCAAGATCACAGTATATAGAACCTTTAATATAGTCAGCAATTTCAACACATGAAGGACCCAACACAGCCATGGTTCAGCATGTGAGCCAGCTTCAGGGGTCAAGGAACCTGATAAAAATAGAATAAGTAACAATAAATGAACTATAATGAGAGAAATAGTCAGTACGTTTAAAAAATGGCACCCATTAAAAAGACTAACAGTATGATATAGTACATTAAAAAACATGAATAAATAATAAGTAATACTGAGATGAATGCTAATTAGTGCTTTAGCTAAAACATGAAACCTATATGTTTAAAAAATAATAATAATACATAAGGTAACATTCAAGTAATGCAAATATATAAAATGGTAATGCTAAACGACCAATTACTGTATATGGGCAAATGTCAATAAAACTACTCTAAAATAAGAACAATAGGTAGAATATGAAATTTAAAAATTAGCAGTTAAAACAGTGATTTGATAGATATTCCAACTAAACAGTGTGACTGAAACATGTACAGAGTTAAAAGTTAATTAATTATAAAACAAACACATTCAGATCAATTTAATGATAGAAATGAATGGCAATAAGTGTTCAAATTGATAAATAAATAAAACTGAGGATAATGTCCATGAATAAATAGATATCTATGGCATATGTTGGTGCAATATGGTCCTGTACAATATATGAAGATACATTTAATAAACTGAGAAAAGATAAGGTAATGCATAAGCTGTGCAAACCTACCAAGTGGCATGTATGGGTACTGTTCAAAAAACGTGTGACTAATGACAAAAGTACAAACAGCAAAAAAAAGTTATACCGTGCTGTTGAGACAACGAAAGTGCGCAAGTGAAAACTGTAAATCTATTATATCAATACTACACATACTGTTAACGATTCTTCAAATACCCATTGTTGTGTAGTAAAACATAAAGGGGTCCTTTTACTAAGGTGCTCCGAAAAATGTCCTGCACTGGTGTAGACACGTGTATCGGATTCATTCAGGTCCATTTTTTGGCCGAAAATGGACATGTGGCAAAATTAAAATTGGCGTGCATCCATTTTGTGCCTGAGACCTTACCACCACCCATTAACCTAGCGGTAAGGTCTCAGGTGTTAACAGGGTGGTAATGGTCTATGTGCGTACAATACTGATTACCTCCCAGTTAGCGCCAGCATGCTTAGTGGACACACGTAAAAAATGAAATTACCTCCCAGGCCACGTAGCCAGGTAGTAGCTCAAATTTTACACGCATAGGATGCGCGTACATGCCTAAATGGCTTAGTAAAAGGGTCCCAAAGTGAATGACCAGAGATCTGAATCAGTGAGGCTAACAAAATGAGTTAATCCTGACCCCTGAAGCAGGCTCACATGTCGAAACACAGCCGATTCGGGTCATAAGTACATAAGTATTACCATTCTGGGACAGACTGAAGGTCCATCAAGCCCAGCATCCTGTTTCCAACAGTGGCCAGGTCACAAGTACCTGGCAAGATCCCAAAAAAGTACAATACATTTTATGCTGCTTATCTTAGAAACAAGCAGTGGATTTTCCCCAAGTCCATTTTAATAATGGACTATGGACTTTTCCTTTAGGAAGTCATCCAAACCTTTTTAAAACCCCGCTAAGCTAACTGCTTTTACTGCATTCTGTGGCAACGAATTCCAGAGTTTAATTACACATTGAGTGAAGAAAACGTTTCTCCAATTCGTTTTAAATTTACTACTTTTGTAGCTTCATTGTGTGCCCCCTAGTCCTAGTATTTTTGGAAAGAGTAAACATCGATTCACGTCTACTCGTTCTACTCCACTCATTTTTTTAGACCTATATCATATCTCCCATCAGCCGTCTTTTCTTCAAGTGAAGAGCCCTAGCCGCTTCAGCCTTTCCTCATAGGGAAGTCATCCCCATCCCCTTTATCATTTTCATTGCCCTTCTCTGTACCTTTTATAGTTTGAGTGGAGGAGTGGCCTAGTGGTTAGGGTGGTGGACTTTGGTCCTGAGGAACTGAGTTCAATTCCCAGCACAGGCAGCTCCTTGTGACTCTGGGCAAGTCACTTAACCCTCCATTACCTGCCACGAGTGGGAAAGCGCAGGGTACAAATGTAATAAAAAATAAATAAATTTCACTGTATCTTTTTTGAGATGCAGCAACCAGAATTGAACACAATATTCGAGGTGCGGTCACACCATGTAGCGATACAAAGACATTATAATGTCCTCATTTCTGTTTTCCATTCCTTTCCTAATAATACCTAACATTCTACTTGCTTTCTTAGCCACAGCAGCACACTGAGCAGAAGGTTTCAACGTATCATCGACGATGACACCTAGAGCCCTTTCTTGGTCAGTGACTCCTAACGTGGAACCTTGCATGATGTAGCTATAATTCGGATTCTTCTTTCCCACATGCATCACTTTGCATTTGCTCACATTAAACGTCATCTGCCATTTAGACACCCAGTCTCGTAAGGTCCTCTTGTAATTTTTTTTTGTTACATTTTTACCCCGCACTTTCCCACTCATGGCAGGCTCAATGCAGCTTACATGGGGCAATAGAGGGTTAGGTGACTTGCCCAGAGTCACAAGGAGCTGCCTGTGCTTGAAGTGGGAATTGAACTCAGTTCCTCAGGACCAAAGTCCACCACCCTAACCACTAGGCCACTCCTCCAATCCACTCCACTCTTGCGATGTAACAACTTTGAATAAGTTTGCGTCGTCAGCAAATTACCTCACTTGTTACTTCCATCTCTACATCATTTATAAATATGTTAAAAAGCAGCAGTCCCAGCACAGACCCCTGGGGAACCCCACTATCTACCTTCCTCCATTGAGAATACTGACCGTTTAACCCTACTCTCTGTTTTCTATCTTTTAACCAGTTTTTAAGCCACAGTGGGACACTACCTCCTATCCCATGACTTTCCAGTTTTCTCTGGAGTTTTTCATGAGGTACTTTGTCAAACTCCTTTTGAAAATCCAGATGCACAATATTGACCGAATCACCTTTATCCACACGTTTGTTCATCCCTTCAAAGAATTGTAATAGATTGGTGAAGCAAGATTTCCATTCACTAACTCCATGTTGGCTTTGTCTAATTAATCCATGCTTTTGAATATGCTCTTTAATTTTGTTCTTTATAATAGTCTCTACCATTTTGCCCGGCATCGACTTCAGGCTCACCGGTCTATAATTTCCCTGATCTCCTCTGGAACCTTTTTAAAAAATCGGTGTTACATTGGCCACCCTCCAATTTTCCGGTACCATGCTCGATTTTAAAGATAAATTACATATTACTAACAATAGTTCTGCAAGTTCAGTTTTCAATTTATCAGTACTCTAGGAAGAATACCATCTGGTCCAGGAGATTTGCTACTCTTCAGTTTGTCAAATTGCTCCATTACATCCTCCAGGTTTATAGAGATTTCATTCAGTTTCTCCGACTCAGCTTTGAATGCCATTTCTGGCACCGGTATCTCTCCCAAATCTTCCTCGGTGAAGACCGAAGCAAAGAATTCATTTAATCTCTCCGCTATGGCTTTGTCTTCCCTGATTGCCCCTGTTTACCCCTCGGCCATCTAGCGTTCCAACTGATTCTTTTGCCGGATTCTTGCTTTTAATATACCCAAAAAAACATTTTCACTATGTGTTTTTTTTTCTCTAACGCAATCTTTTTTTCAATGTCCCTCTTTGCCTTCTTTATCAGCGCTTTGCATTTGACTTGCCATTCCTTATGCTTTTTCTTATTATTTTCAGTCGGTTCCTTCTTCCATTTTCTGAAGGATTTTCTTTTAGCTCTAATAGCTTTCTTCACCTCACTTTTTAACCATGCCGGCTGTCATTTGGTCTTCCTTCCTCCTTTTTTAACACACGGAATATATTTGGCCTGGGCTTCCAGGATGGTGTTTTTGAACAGCATCTATGCCAGATGTAAATTTTTGACCTTCATAGCTGCTCCTCTAAGTTTGTTTATTTTTACCGCTCTTCTCATTTTATCATAGTCTCCTTTTTGAAAGTTAAACGCTAATGTATTGGATTTGCTGTGTGTACTTTCTCCAAAGCGGATATCAAATCTGATCATATTATGATCACTGTTATCAAGCGGCCCCTGCACCATTACCTCCTGCACCAGATCATGTGCTCCACTAAGGACTAGGTCTAGAATTTTTCCTTCTCTTGTTGACTTCTGTACCAGCTGCTCCTTAAATCAGGCCTTGATTTCGTCAAGGAATTTCACCTCCCTAGTATGCCCTGATGTAACATTTACCCAGTCAATATCAGGGTAATTGAAATCACCCATTATTATCGTGCTGCCAGTTTGTTAGCCTCCTTAATTTCTGATAACATTTCTACATCTGTCTGTTTGTCCTGGCCAGGTGGACAGTAGTACACTCCTGTCACTATCCTTTTCCCCTTTACAAATGGAGTTTCAATCCATAGGGATTACAAGATGTGTTTTGTTTATGCAGAAGTTGTAGTCTATTTGATTCAAGGCCCTCCTTAACATACAATGCTACCCCTCCACCAATTCCATCCACCTTATCACTATGATATAATTTGTACCCCGGTATGACAGTGTCCCACTGGTTATCCTCCTTCCACCAGGTCTTAGAGATGCCTATTGTATCTAATTTTTCATTTAGTGCAATATATTCTAACTCTCTTGTCTTATTTCTTAGCCTTCTGGCATTCTCATATAGACATTTCAAACTATGTTTGTTGATCCTATTTACCTCTTATTCAGCTGTTGACAGTTTTAATTTTCAATCTTTTGCCTGATTTTTATTTAAGGACACCTGATCTACTATGGTGTCTTTTGCAACCTCGCTATCGGGATACCCTATCTTCCCTGTTTTGGCAATATCTTTGAAAGATACCCTGTTCCGAACCATGCATTTTTGAATGACTGTCGGACTTCCCCCATGTTCTAGTTTAAAAACTGCTCTATCTCCTTTTTAAATGTCGATGCCAGCAGCCTGGTCCCACCCTGTTTAAGGTGGAGCCCATCATTCTGGAATAGGCTCCCCCTTCTCCAGAATGTTGCCTAGCTCCTTACAAATTTAAAACCCTCCTCCCTGCACCATCGCCTCATCCACGCATTGAGACTCCAGAGCTGTGCCTATCTCTTGGGCCCTGCTTGTGGAATGGGTAGCACTTTAGAAAATGCTACTCTAGAGGTTCTGGATTTGAGCTTTCTACCTAAGAGCCTAGATTTTGCTTCCAGAACCTCTCTCCCACATTTTCCTATGTCATTAATACCCACATGTACCGAGACATCCAGCTGCTCCCCAGCACTATCTAAAATCCTATCTAGGTGACACGTAAGGTCCGCCACCTTCGCACCAGGCAGCAAGGTCCACCAGCCACCCAGCTATCTACATGCCTAATAATCGAATCACTATCATGGTCCTTGATGTGTTGAAATTGCTGACTATATTAAAGGTCCTATACACTGTGATCTTGGAATCTTCACCTTTCTTACTACTTAACATTTCTAAAGCGCTGCTAGGGTTACGCAGAGCTGTACAGTTTAATAAAGAAGGCCTCACTCTTTATTTATTTATGTGTTATTTGCACAAAGAAGCCAGTGAGCAGTGCTGCTCTTTTTGTAAATGTTAAAGAATTCTTGCTCCCACTTCACATACAAGAAAGAACATCTGTATTTCCAGCGGCCCTATTCCTATTTTACAGAAGGCTCAACATTCACTGGCCATTTGTAAAATGAGCTGAGTGATGTGGTACACGTGTTAGTCCACTTTTAAAGGTAATAAATAGAAATAAAACAAAACAGAGACAATAAGATGATACCTTTTTATTGGACTTAATTGGACTTAATTTACACAGACGTCACATGAAAAATGCCAGTGCCAACCAGGATGTCACCTCTGTGGGACAGCACTTTACAACACCAGAACACTGTTTCAATGATTTTTCTGCTGAGAATACTAAAAAGAAACTTTAAGACAATCCAGAAACATAAGACCTTTGAAGTCAGAATGATTAAATATTTTGATACTCACCAGACAGGACTTAACAAAGATCTGGGTTTTCTAGCCCATTATAAACCATAACATTCTACTGCTTTGTCACATCTACCATGCATCTCTCACTGTCTCTCATCCACCCAGCTCCATTATTTCACACCTTACCCACCTCACCTTACCCACCTCACCCTCTGAAGACTATCATGGGAATGCTTTGGTGTTTCATTTATATATATATATTTTTTATTTGTTACATTTGTACCCCGTGCTTTCCCACTCATGGCAGGCTCAATGTGGCTTACATGGGGCAATGGAGGGTTAAGTGACTTGCCCAGAGTCACAAGGAGCTGCCTGTGCCAGGAATTGAACTCAGTTCCTCAGGACCAAAGTCCACCACCCTAACCACTAGGCCACTCCACTCCTCTGTTATTTATCAACATTTGCTTATTTCTGATCTGAAGAAGAAGGGTTACCTTTGAAAGCTAATCAAAAAATATATCAAGTTAGTCCAATAGAAAAGGTATCATCTTATTTTGTTTTCTATGTTTTATTTTATTTCTATTTATTACCTTTAAAATAAGCTGGACATTATGAATATCCTGACTTGGATGTTCTATTTTCAAACTAGACACCCCTTGTAAAATGGGGCTTTGAATATTTTTATTATTAATAAACTATTATACATTCACTTTCTTTATATATCTATTCACAGGTAGCAAGCATTCTTATATCTTTACCAGAAGATAGGAGCAGGGTGGCTGTTGGCATCCCTGCACCAAATCTAACTGTAAGTAGTGCCAAAACCTAAAAACTCTCCTGGGTGCAAGCATCTATCAGACCTTTCTGTAAAGTATATTGTATCCTCTTCTCAAAGTTTTCCTCAAGCTTTCACTAATTTTTGCTGTGTGTCTGAACTGAAAAACAAAGCTTTCATTGAGCTTCTCCAAGGAAGTGAATGGTTTTCAATTTGAGCTTCTGTTGGTGGATCTTAATTTTAAATTCCAGCAGGCCTTCCCTGTGGAATAAGTACTTAATGTGGACATTTGTCAGAAACAGAAAGCGATTAACAAGGTTTTATAACTATTTTATCTTTCTATTTGCAAAGACAAGGCCAGAATTAGGGTAGGGCAACAGGGCACTCAGAGCATGCCCCGAGCTGCCCCTCTTGTTCAGCTGGGAGAGGTGCAAACAGAGCAATTGCCACAAGGCCAAAGCTGAAGAAGCCACAACCTGCTGGCAGGCTTTCCTGCCCCATTTCTCATTTCTGTCCTGGGTCCCCAATATGTCGAATAGCAACCCTGCACCTGCTCCTGTTTAAAGTGGAAGTGTTCTCAGAGTTAGGGGAGGTTGATAATGTGATCCTTGTGTGCTAGTTCTAGTCCTGTGCAAAAGAGAATTCCTGGTCCCTAACATAAGTGTAACCCAAAAAATTACTTCCTAGCATATCAAGATGCCTGACAACAGAGAGGACAATTTTCAAATAAATGTAACCAGATAAGTTGCTATTTTGGTTAAAAATTATTCCCCTCAGGCCTGCTAAAACTATGTTTGAGCTTTCCCAACAAGCATTTTAGCGAGAGTAAAAGAAATTTTGGGAGTAAACAACATGCATGCATTTGGAATTTCAGGTTTGTGTGTATTGTTTCACCCTTGTATCACTGTCTTGCTAAATAGCAGGGGCTAATTTTGTATCCATATACTTCACAGGCAGTTTTGAAAAAGAAAGCTCCTGGGTAATTTCCTTTTGTAAATTAGGGACGAAATCTGGGGGTATAAAAGTACCCATCTGTTTCATGCAGACAGCTATATGGCACAATGGATGGGAGGCGGGGGGGGGGGGGGGGCTAGAAACTGGATTCAGTTGCCACTATAGCTGTTTGTGACACTGGGCAAGTCAGTTAACCTTCTATTGCCTCAGGTACAAAAACTTAAAATTGTGAGCCTAGTAGGGACAGAAAACGTACCTGCTACATGTAATATGTAAATAACTTTGGTTGTGTCACCACAAAGACAATATATCAAAAATCTAATAAACATTAACAGGAGCAGTTGAATGAACTTAACAGTAAATACAGTAAATAATTACATTAATATATAGATATAAAAACTGGAAAATTTAATCCTCTGTAACCCCCAATTCATAGGCGGTCGGTGGCCCAACTGTTTGGGGAGGCTAAAGGGGGTGGGGTTAGGGGTGGGGCCAGGAGAGGAGCTTAAATCCATAATTGTCTGATAACACACAGAAAAAATAAATAAATAAAAATAAAAGTCATAATTAATACCTTTTATTAAATTTAGATATTAGATATGCATCATATGTCAAAGAATAAAGTGGTTGCTCAAAGCATATTCTAACCACAATCGCTCAACTGCAAAACACTATGCACAACTTTGTGCAAAAACACACTCAGAACCTTACTGTACCATAAATATTACACTGGGCAGAACCTAATACACCAATATACCACCCATATGGAAAATGCAGACCATCAACAATATGAAACAAGGGATCATATCATCACAATTCTCATGTAGAGCCACAAAACCCCCTAATTCATGTTTAATGTGGGGTAGAATACCATAAATAAGTAAATAAATATAAACTTTTAATGTTGAGCACCTGATTCTCAAAGTGGACATATTCCAAACACTATAATGAAAATAAAATGATCTTTTTTACCTTTGTTGTCTGGTGACTTTTTCTGATCATGCTGGCCCAGTATCCGATTCTGCTGCTATCTGTCCTCAGTGCAGGTCAGGAAGTCATCCTCGTTAAATATCTACCTGGCAACCAATGACACCTCCAGCCACCCCCACCCCCCCTGCTCTCCCAGCAGTAAGATAAACACATTAAACCATAAACCAATTTCTACAACTGGTTACACAAGGCTAGAGGGCTTTCACTGCAGCTCCTTGCTGTGAGGATGGAGGTAAATCAACAATTTAAACCCCTCAGGGGAGGCTTAGCCTCTCCAAGCCTCTTATACCGGGCGCCTGTGCCCCAGTTCTACCTGTTCCTAAGCTTATCCCATGCCTTTTTAAATTCTGGAACAATCCTCAACACCTCCACCGGGAGGCCATTCCACGCCTCCACCACCCTTTCTGTGAAATAATAGCTCCTTAGGTTACTCCTAAGCCTATTCCCTCTTAACTTTGTCATATGCCCCCTCATTCCAGAGCTCTCCTTCATTTGGAAAAGGCTATCTTCCTGTACATAAATGTCTTGAGATATTTAAACATTTCTATCATGTCTCATCTCTCCCAGCGTATACATGTTGAGGTTCATAAGCCTATCCCTATAATTTTTGCATTCAAGACCGCTTACTAATTTCGTAGCCGCCCTCTGGACCGACTCCATCCTGTTTGTATCTTTCCGTAGGTGCAGTCTCCAGAACTGCACTCAGTATTCCAAATGGGGCCTCACCAGAGACTTATACAACGGCACTATCACCTCCTTTTTCCTGCTGGTCTTGCCTCTCTTTATGCACCCAAGCATCCTTCTGGCTTTGGCCGTCGCTTTTTCTACCTGTTTGAAAGCTTTAAGGCCATCAGACACAATCACCCACAAGTCCCGCTCTTCCATCGCACACTGAAGCACTTCACCCCCTATACTGTACCATTCCCTCGGATTTTTGCGACCCAAGTACATGACCCTGCATTTTTTTGGGATTAAACCTTAGTTGCCAAATATCGGTCCATTACTCTAGCTTCGCTAGGTCCTTCCTCATGTCATTCCCACCCTCCAGGGTGTCCACCCTGTTGCAGAGTTTAGTATCATCCACAAAGAGGCAAACCTTACCAGACAGCCCTTCCACAATATCGCTCACAAAGACATTAAAAAGAGTCAGCCCTAGGACCGATCCCTGCGGTACTCCATTTCATGTCTATATTTTATTTGTGTCCTGTATATGTTTTATGATGCATAATTATTTTTTTCATTTTAAAGTTTCTGAAGTTTTTCTGAACATTTCTACATATTTTATGTATATTTATTAATGTAATTGATTATTATAATTACACTAAAGTTGCCCACCACGCCTGTGCCATGTTCAAAATTATCCTCTGAGTAACTGTTTTTGAAGGCTGCTCTATTCTCAGCAACTATCACAAATAAGAAAAATGGCAATAATTGATCCTAAGAATACAAATTCTCAAGGGTACTACTTGAACCTGAAGTCTTGTTAACTAAAAGGGGAAAAGATCAGAAAAAAAATACAAATCAAGGTCAGGTATACACATAAAGTAGCACATATGAGTTTATCTTGTTGGGCAGACTGGATGGACTGTGCAGGTCTTTCTCTGTCGTCATCTACTATGTTACTATGTAAGATCTTGGAACATCAACAATTGCTGTTTCCAGCTTGCAACATATCAGCTGCTTTTATTAGTTGATTTCTTTGTCACAGATCTTTAAAAAAAATCCTTAAAATTGTTTTTAACGTGTTATTTTTTTTACTACATTTTCTTTTACTAAAATGTCCATATAAGCAACTGGAAGAAAACTTGATTTGCTTTCTTCCTTACAGTCTATGTTGACTGCCCAGCCCCAGCCTCCAATATAGACTATAAGGACGAAAGCAAATCAAGTTTTCTTCCAGTTGCTAGAAAATATATTTTTATTTTCTAGCGCCGGGGAGTTGAGGCTCTTAACTGAAAGAGACCTGTAACTTCACTCTTAGAATAATTGGTGCACAAATTTCCATGTGTGAAATTGCATGCTGTTCTGAAACGTGTACGTAACTAAACTGTCTAACGGGCTGATTAATGCTAATAATTCATTGCTAACAATTATTGTCATTAATTGGCAACAATTTGGATTTTTCTATTCTTGAAAGATCCACATGCAAATCTTATAGCATGAAACTTGAAAGGGGACGTGACCATGGAAGGGGCATGGGCGGATCAGGGCATTCACTAAAGAAAGATACGTGCAGTATTATAAAATTTGCAGTATCTGCCCCTGACTGACTTGCCAAGATTTACACCAGGTTTCAGTTGGTGTAAATCCTCATGCCCAAAGTTGGGCTCTGATCCCAACACTAAGCACTATTCTATAAATGGTGCCCAACTTGAAGTGCTGTTTATAGACTACCACTCCACTTTTTCGGTGCCCAAATTTGGGAGCCGTTTACTAAATCTAGTCCTCGGTGTATTGTGTTATGGATAATAAAACTTTGCAACTCCTTTGGTCCCTCTAATTTACAGAGAGTATATCCCCTGGCAGAGATACCAATAGAGATGAAAGCATTAAAATATTTATTTATTTATTTATTTATTACATTTGTATCCCGTGCTTTCCCACTCATCGCAGGCTCAATGCGGCTTACATAGTAACAAGAGAATACAATCTATAGTATCAGAATCAACAAGGAGGTATGTGGTAGGACAAATGAACAAGGGGTAAATGGGATAAAAGAGGTATGAGAGAAAGGATAGGTAAGGACATAGAGCGATATAGAAGAGGTAGGGGAAGAGTATGGAGGGTAAGAAGATTGGTAGGAGGTAATTTCTAAGTCATTGTTGTTAATGATAAGATGAACCGGAAATGGATGGGTTGCTTATGTTTGCTTATGGTAGGTCAAGTATTTAAAGAACTTCATATCTGGAAGACAGGTCCCTTCCACCTCAGTAGTGAGTCCTCTTAGGTGTGTTGAAGGAATGCACTTGGGTAGCAGATTTCTCTCACAATTCTGAGCTCTTCTCCTCCTCCCTTCTTCCTAGCAGGTGGAACCCTGGTTACCTCTTCCCTTTGTACCAACAAGCTTCTGTAACTAGACTCTGAAGGAAAATCATCTCCTTACAGATCTCCCTGGATCTTGTTTCTCCTTTGCCATTTGTTTCAGCTTGTAGCCATACCAAACTTTTAGCTGACTTGTAGGCGGTTTGCAGTCTTTTTGCAAGTGCTCTCGCTGGTCTCATATAGGCAGCACCCAGATTGTACCAGATGGCTGCACTAACAAATACAGATCCATACAAAAGTCTGAGATAAAGATCCTCATTCTTAAGAAGAACTCCACTATAGGACTTCCTTCTTCCTTTTCTGTGAACCAAAAAGAAACAGTTGGTTTTATATGTATTGTTTTGAGGTTTATCATCTCGTTGGTGTATACTGGCAAGATGACAACACGTGCTTTGATAAGCAAAGCCAGTGATGATCCTAGGTCAGCTGCCACCCGGGGCGGATCGCCGCTGCTCACACCCCCCCCCCCCCCGGGTGCAGTGGCGTCCGTACCCCAGGGTGCAGCATGAAACCCCCCCTGGCGCATCAAACCCCCCCGGTGCATTCTTAGCTGCTGGGAGCAGCCATGCAGCTGTCGGCTCCGCTGGCTTCCTGCTCCCTCTGCCCTGGAACAGGAAGTAACAGCAAGCAATAAACAGAGCTGAAAGCTCCACATTTCTCTGAGCTTTGCTCAGTGGCATACCGAGGGCGGTGGGGGTGGTCCGCCCCAGGTGCACGCTGCTGGAGGGGTGCAGAGAGCAGCCGCGCGCCTGGGGCGGACCACCCCCATCGCCCTCGGTATGCCACTGAGCAAAGCTCAGAGAAATGTGGAGCTCTCAGCTCTGTTTATTGCTTGCTGTCCTGTAATAAAATATATAATTCATTTTCATTTGACCTTGAAATTAGAAGCTTTCTAAAGGTAGACCCATGCACATGTTATCATTTGTGACATTATTAAAATGACTAGTTTAATGTTAGTCCCTGTAATATACTACCTTTGATCCCTCATAAGTTCTGTGAACATGTGAGGTTGATAATTATTTGAGTTGACTCACGTTAGGGAAGATTTTTACTGCTATATGCTGTATATATAGTGCACGGATGCAGAACATCATGGTACTTGAATGCCCAAATTCATACATCTTATGGTGCAGCACTGCACACCAATCTTATGAGTCAGATCGACAGATTTTCATGGTATTGACAAAACCGAGTGAGCAAACAGTCGGGAAGCTATAGCAATAGAAATTTAGCAACTCCAAAGATATATTTGTGTATGAAGAAAAGGGCACAAACAACTAAGTTTAATAATAACATAATATGACAAACAAATTTAAATTTAAGTGCTGTAGAAAAGCAACAAGGAATGGATCTGCTCTTAGGGATCTGTTGACCACATCTTGCGTTCTTAAATTTATCTTTCTGCCATTGTGAGCCAAGTTTGTTTTTTGTTTTTTTCCAGTGAGTCATGGGTATTTTCTTACTTCCAGGTTTCAACACAGCCAGTGCCACAAGAACCCAGTAGGAAAGACTATGACACATATCAACCATTTCAGAACTCAACCAGGAATTTTGATGAATCGTTCTTTGAGGATCAGGTGCACCATCGCCCGCCAGCAAGCGAGTACAACATGCACCTGGGACTAAAATCCACTGGCAACTATGTTGACTTCTATTCAGCTGCTCGGCCGTACAGTGAACTTAACTATGAAACAAGCCACTATCCAGCCTCTCCAGACTCCTGGGTTTGAAACTTGATCCTGAAGCAAAGATCTAGGAGCTGTGCATGTGCATGCATACCACAAGACATTTTATTTCCTGCAAATCTAGGCCCTCAGTTACTAACATGTGTTAAAGAGTTAACATATGCTAATGCACATTAATGTGCATTAATTTGAGTTAGGCACATACTGGTTGATATTCAGCCCATGGTAGTCAGCAGGTTTTAAGCCACTGACAGCTGCAGGCAGAATTAAGTCCAGATACTCAATACCGGGTCAGTTCCAGACACCAGCATTGAATATTTGGGATCAGGCAGTGAACCAGAAGTTATGAGGGTGCCAACCAATAGTCATTGCCAGCACCCACATGGCTAAGCAGGAAAAGATAGGACCTGTCTATTTGCCTGCTTAATGATGTGAGAACCGCCGCTGAATATGGTCAGCTCCTCCGTAACTCCACCTGGACCGCCCTGGCTCTACCTGGGCAGTACCGCAGCAGTCAAAGCCGATACTCAGCGACACTGTTTGATTAAGTGCTGCTGAATATCAGTGGCTGGTCCACTTAAACCATGCTGAATATTGACCCAATAATAAATAGACCTCATTGAGAATAATGACGCTTGCATTGACATGCATTAAATCACATTAACATGCATTAATGTGTGTTACCACATTAATGCAGGTTAGTAAATGAGGCTATTAGTTTGTTCAAGCCTGTTCCATGGGAAGGCCTTGATAATCAATTATGGAAAATATGATTAAGATGTTGTAGAAGGCTAAAAGACTGAAAGTTAATCTTGAAAAATGGATCCTTAGAAAGAATTTTAAAATATAGATATATATATATATATATACATACATATATATATATGCGTAGTACAGGATAATTTTTAGTGTTATCCTGTAGATTCTAAAGGAGACTGTTGTATAGTGAATGTGGAAGAAGGAAGGCGAAAGGAGCAAAATGGCAGTAGAAGTGGACTAAGGAGATTATTGTTAAGCACAAGAAACTGCAAAAGGTTTACATAATTACGGGGAACAGCTTCTCACATTTTGTTTACTCTCATTCATTGTGAATCATCTAGGCTTCAAGTTGCATTCGGGGTTTACTCTGTACAGCAAGGTGTTTCTTGCCTTTTGTTAATGCTTTGTTGTAAAGTATTTGATGTACATTACAGATTAAAAAAATCAAGTGCATTGTGTATATTACACCAATGCCACAGTGTTTCTTCATCAATGGTTCTAAATATTGCTTCAGTTTCAAACTTTTGAAAGATGTATGAATTTCCAGGGGGAAGCAGGAGTTGAATTGTTTTCTTTCCCCCAGTATGTTTTAACAAAAAAAAGAAAGATACTAAAAAAAAAAAAAAAGAAACAAAGGAATATTTAGCAGTATTGTTCGTTCTGATATGTGAATATGTTTGTGGCAATTAAACAAGGCATTCAGCAGTTTCTGACAATTAACATACATCATTCCACACTCCTTGTCAACAAAGTGCTTTTTCACTGCCTAAAATTTTAGATGTAGATATTTGAAATAGATTTTTTCATTTATACCAGTTTTCTTTATGATGATACAGTGTTAAAAAATAAATTACAATTGATCTGTCATCCATATTTGCTAAATATGTCTATTTCTAAAAAGAAATTATCATAAGAAAAAAAATGTGCTTGCTTGTATGTGTGTCTATATGTGTGTCTGTGTGGTAAATCAGTTATTCTGTTTGTTCTTTTGACTGAGTCACAGTTTTTCTCCAGATCATTCACTTCAGTAGACTTCAGCAGTATCTGCTTTATTAAGAGTGAATTTAATACACTGTAATACCCTGGAAGCCTCTATGGATCATGCGCACTACAGACCATTAATATCATTCATCATGATTTCCTGGGAAACTTAGGGGACCTTTTACTAAGGTGTGTTAATGGATTTAGCATGTGCTAAATGTTCCACTGCCCATTGTATATCTATGGACTGCATGGCACTTAACGCACAATAATTCATTAGCATGCACCTTAGTAAAAATAAAAACCTTTAGTCTTTGGTCCCCTCCTTCTAGTGGTGTGCAGAGAACCTCATTAGTTAATCTGGCAACCAATGGAGAGGGCACAGTTGAGAGCTCATTAAGGCATAGACATTTGTATAACAAGGAGTTTAGGAGAGAGCACAGGCGAGGGTCTCTGCTGCCTCACAGACCCTCTCAGACCCTGAGCCTGAAGTAATGGATATTAATGGAGTGGTGGAGTAGCTTACTGGTTAGAGCACCAGGCCGACAACCAGAGAATCCTGGTTCAAATCCCCACTGCTGCTCCTTGTTGTCTTGGGGAAGTTACTTAACCCTCCACTCCCTCAGATGCGAACTTAGATTGTAAACCTTCTCATGACAGGGAAGTATCTAAATATGACTCACCTTGAGTTAGTACAGAAAAAAGTGTGAGCTAAATCATGAGCCAACAAAAGTGGCTTTAGTGGAGGAAATGGAATTTGAAGAGCTTAGACAGCCACATGAGACCATCCAGGAGTCTCTCTTTTCTTTCCTTGTCTGTTTTTGAGGCCAAGAAGGTGGGACCTTCCTCTTGTATGTCCTTACCCTAAGAAGGCAAGATAGGCAGCAGCAGGTGTTTGGGTTTTTTTTCTTCGTTTGTTTGTTTTTTTTTTGGGGGGGGGGGGGTTAACCCCATCAGCTGCAAAGAGGCACCAAGAGCTTCATTAGCTGTCAGGGTGAAGAGGGAAAGCCCTCACAAATCTAGAGATTCTGAGCAAGTAGTCTGAGGAAGATTTTTGTGAATGAACTTTAGGACTAAAACTGTTCTCAGGCTTGTGTTATTTCTTTTGGTCTCCTTGTTTTGCTGCTGCTGGGACCTGTGAGGACAAAATTAGGCAAATGCAAGGGGAATGCTTCTCGCCAGTGAACAGAAGAGTGATTTGAGACTTTGCAAAGAGACTGCCCATGAATGGATCTCTGGTGAGTTTTAAACCAACTATATATCAAATTGGTCCAGTTAATGTGAATACAAAATATATATCACAATCTTCAAAACAATTTTTATACATATAAATCCACAAACACTTTTATATGATAAAATGTGATGTGCTCAGTGAAATCTCTATATATAAAAGGCACCACCAACATTCTAAATGAAGCCTCCAGCCGGAAGTGTGAAGGGGGAAAGATATCCGGTTTCCCCATGAGTGTCTGCCCCGCCCTCGCTCTCTCTGTAACACAAACAGTGAAGGAAAACACAGCAAAGCACGAAATCAAATCGCTCCCTCTGTAACAGTGAAGGACTCAGAGGGGGGAGGGGAGAGAGGGCAGAAGCCCTCACTATGTCTGTAACACAAACACAGCAGGAAACTTAACACTGAAGGACTCTACTCCGAGGGGGGAGGGGACAGAGAGCACAGGGGAAGGGAGAGAGGGCAGAGGGCAGGGACACACACACTCCCACATGCACACAGAAGAAAACCTTGCTAGCCCCCGTTTCATTTGCATCAGAAACGGGGCTTTTTTACTAGTTATATATAAAGTGCCTATATTGTGCAGCTTAAAAACCACACATGGAGGCAAAATGAATTCAACATCATTGCACATCTGCAACAGATATTCAAAATAACCAATAGTATGAATGATTTAAAATATTGTACTTGGCTTTCTGAAACGTTCATGAGATCCCCTTTTGCAAGATGGAGCAACAAGCATCAAATAGTCATCAAACCTCTATGACATTTTTTCAATCTCAATCACTACCCAGAGTCCCAACACAGGTCTGTGTTTCACCATTAACAGCTTCCTCAGAGGAAAAGCTTCCTAATCTTTCTTCTTAGGGTAAACAAGCTGAAACACAAATAAGTTAAACAATTTTCTTACAAACTGAAAATAACTTCAAAAAATCTTGCAAACCTCTGCCAAACAATATATATATATATTGATCATCTTGAAATGGCAAACGGTTGTGGGAAACTTCCTTCATATCAGTACTCTAGCATCCTAATTGACAAAAGACACTATTTGTTTAAAACCAACATTACTGGCAAATGTGATGACATCGGGAGCTAGTCCAGTCAAAAGCAGTGTTGACGCCATCTAGTGGCATCTGGGAAAAACAGTAGCATGGACATCTGAGCTAGTGTGTGTGTGTGTTACATTTCTTGGCTCATGCACTATAAGTACATAAGTATTGCCATACTTGGACAGACCGAAGGTCCATCAAGCCCAGCATCCTGTTTCCAACAGTGGCCAATCCAGGTCACAAGTACCTGACAAGATCCCAAAAAAGTACAATACATTTTATGCTGCTTATCCTTGAAATAAACAATGGATTTTCCCCAAGTCCATTTTAATAATGGTCTATGGACCTTTCCTTTAGGAAGCCATCCAAACCTTTTTAAACCCCGCTAAGCTAACTGCTTTTAATACATTCTCTGGCAACAAATTCCAGAGTTTAATTAGACATTGAGTGAAGAAAAAGTTTCTCCGATTCGTTTTAAATTTACTACTTTGTAGCTTCATTGCGTGCCCCCTAGTCCTAGTTTTTTTGGAAAGAGTAAACAAAAGATTCACATCTACCCGTTCCACTCCATTCATTATGTATATCATATTTCCCCTCAGCTGTCTTTTCTCCAAGCTGAAGAGCCCTAGCTGCTTTAGCCTTTCCTCACAGGGAATATTCGTCCCATCCCCTTTATCATTTTCATTACCCTTCTCTGTACCTTTTCTAGTTCCACTATATCTTTTTTAAGATGCGGTGACCAGAATTGAACACAATATTCAAGGTGCGGTTACACCATGGAGCAATACAAAGGCATTATAACGTCCTCATTTCTGTTTTCCATTCCTTTCCTAATAATACCTAACATTCTATTTGCTTTCTTAGCGGCCGCCGCACACTGAGCAGAGGGTTTTAACATATCATAAACGATGACACCTAGATCCCTTTCCTGGTCCATGACTTCTAATGTGGAACCTTGCATTGCATAACTATAATTCAGGTTCCTCTTTCCCACGTGCATCACTTTGCATTTGCTCAGATTAAACGTCATCTCCCATTTAGATGCCCAGTCTCATAATTTTTCACAATCCTCTTGTGACTTAACAACTTTGAATTTAGAAGATGTGGAGGGGCATTTTTGATATGCTGTCCAAATTGCAAAAACAAAAATGTTTATCAGAAAACTAAGTCTATAATGGAAGAAGCAAATATTTTCTGATATTCAAAAATACACCCAAAAAAGTGTTTTTTAAAAAGACGTACCACCACAAACATCATAGACGTTTTGATAAATACGTCTCCACCAAACAGAAATAAAATGCAAAAAACATGCAACAACTGTACTGCTCCCCGTGTTGAGAAAATGGCAACAGCAAGAGTAGGACATTCCCTCCACATGCAAAATGCCTCTGCAAGTGGAGGAACATTCCTCAGTGTATATAACAATGGTTTTACACAGGGGCTCAAATTTTTCATTGCAGGAGTCTGAGCTCCAGGTCCTCCTGTGCCTCAGGCACAGGAGAGAGATCTTCAAGCACCATCACTACCTACCACCACAGTATTAGGTTTATTTTCGAAAGAGAAGGACGTCCATCTTTCGACATAAATCGGAAGATGGACGTCCTTCTCACAGGGACGTCCAAATCGGTATAATCAAAAGCCGATTTAGGACGTCTTCAACTGCGCTCCGTCGCAAGGACAGCCAAAGTTCAAGGGGTTGTGTCAGAGGCGTAGCGAAGGCAGGACTTGGGCGTGCCTAACACTTGGACATCCTTGACCCATAATCAAAAAAAACAAGGACGTCCCTGACGAGCCATTCCTCTGTCCCCATGGTCACTTCACCTCACACAGCACCAGGGCCGTGCCTAGGGTCTCCGGCGCCCCCCTGCAGTTGGCCCCGCCGGCGCGCCCCCCCCCTGAAAACGATCGCTACACTACCCGCCCTCTTCTCCCCAGATCCTTTTCCTTTTTGTTTAAATTTACCTCTCTGGCGCGCGGCAGCGTAGCGTTAGTGAGAAGGAGGTGGCGCTCCCCCGCCCCGACGTGTCTTCTTCCCTTCGCTCAGTGTCCCGCCTTCTTCTGACATCATTTCTGATGTCAGAAGAAGGCGGAACCGAGCGAAGGGAAGAGACTGACACGTCGGGGCGGGGGAGCGCCGCCTCCTTCTCACTAACACTACGCTGCCGCGCGCCGGAGAGGTAAATTTAAACAAAAAAAAAAGACAAGGATCTGGGGAGAAGAGGGCGAGGTAAGCATGGTGCGGCGGGGCGCCCCCCAGAGGATGGCGCCCTCCTGCCATGCTTACCTCGCTTACCGTGTCGGCACGGCCCTGCACAGCACCTATGCCACTGTACTGTGTAAAGAGTATGTAGGACAGGCCCCAAGGGAACCCTGGGATAGGCCAGAATACCCCCGTTATAGGCAGGCATTCCCCAGGAAAAAACTAGAAATAAAGAACTACAACTCCCAGCATGCCCTAAGGGAGACCGGGGATAAGAGAAACTATGTGCATTCCCAGGAGTCTCCAGAGGAGGGCCGCAGGGGAAGGAATAAGGCTGATTCTCCAACCTGGTGGAAGAGGTGGTGGAACAGGTGGGTGGAGAAAGAAGAGCCACCAAAGAGCTTTAATGAAAGAAAGGGGGAGCAGCTGGGAGAAGGGCGGGGCGAGGAGAATATGGATTGGGCTCCTGAGGAGAGAGAGGGGGAGAGTGAGCCTTGCCCTATGGAGTTGACTGAACCGGAGAACACCCTGGAAGAGCCGATGGACTTTTCAGCTCTGGCTCAGCGAAAGCCAAGGAAGTAGCGGGGCCAAGCCGGGTCAAGCGGGAGGAGGTCAGGTAGGAGTATGACTGACCAAGAGGGTGGGACCCTAGGCTTTGAGCCCGCGCAAAGCCATTACTGTGTTTTTGGAAAGCCTGGCTAAATTGAACTGTGTTTTGAAAGCTTGGCTAGACCTGAAATGTGTTTTGAAAGCCTGGCTAAACTGAGCTGTGTTTTGAAAGCTTGGGCCTAAAATTGAACTGTGTTTTTTTGAAAGCCTAGCTGGACTGAGCTATGTTTTTGAAGCTTGGCTAGAACTGAACTGTATTTTGAAAGCCTGACTAAACTGAGCTGTGTTTTTGCAAGCTTGGCTAGAACTGAACTGGGTTTTTGGAAAGCCTGGCTAAATTGAGCTGTGTTCTGAAAGCTTGGCTAGACCTGAACTGTGTTTTTGAAAGCCTGACTAAACTGAGCTGTGTTTTTGCAAGCTTGGCTAGAACTGAACTGTGTTTTGAAAGCCTAGCTGGATTGAGCTGTGTTTTTTGTAAAGCTTGACTAAAAGTGAACTGGGTGTTGGAAAAACCCGCTACACTGAACAGGGTATTTGTTTTCTTTCTTTTTTTTATTATGTGCTGCTACTCTTCCCCAGGAGGGAGGGAGAGGCAGCAGCTGTGGAAGCCGGGACTGGGAAACTAACCGGCTTGAGAAAGGTGAACGATAACTGTGCTTTGTTTTGTGTTTTGGTGCCACAACTGAGGGAAGGAGGGAAACCCCTTCTAGGCAATAAAAAGCTTCATTGTTCTGAGGAAAGAAGGGAGCGGTACTGGAAGGTGTTCTTCAGGTTGTGGAGAGCTGCAACCGCTGAGAAAAGAGGATCCACTGTACAATCCCAGGAGGGAGGGAGAGGGTGGAGAGCTGCAACCGCTGAGAAAAGAGGATCCACTTTACAATTGGTGTCAGGAGTGGGATCGCTTCGCGGACCTGTCGCTCGAGGAGGCCAAGACCAGCAGGACAGAAAAGCCCGACGGAGGGGCCAACGCTGAGAAAGGCGCAGACCCGTCTGGGGTTCCGGTAAGCGGGGCCTAGATTGGGGGAAATAAAGGGATCCTAGTAAAAGGGGAAACATAAGTAGTGAAACCGCACTTGGAGGTGTCCTCTGTTTTTTTTCCCCCACCAGGAGTCGCTGTTCCGGAGCAAGGATGGACCCCAAGGAGATCTTCGCTTGGATGACGATGCAGTTCCAGAAACAGCAAGAACTGACGGGGAAGATGGTGGAAGACTCCTTGACGGCGGCACGAGAGCAGCAACAACCGGTGCTGAATATGCTCCAGGACTTTTTTCAGCGAGGGATCGAGGCTCCCAGGGGCGGTGGAGCCGGAGCAACTGGACAGGGGCCAGGAGGAAGCGGTGCGGTAGGACCTTTATCCCTGAACTCACTTACATGGGGAAAGTTGTCTGAGCAGGATAATGTAGATGATTTCCTGACCGCCTTCGAGAGGGTGGCAGTGGCCGCAGGGTGGCCACAAGAGCAGTGGGCCATGCGGTTAGTGCCTTCATTATCTGGGGAGGCTCTAGGAGCCTTTAGAGACTTGGCTCCTGGGGACGCTGCCAACTATGGGAGGTTGAGAGAGGCCATTAAAGACCGGTATGGACTGAGTACCCAGGCTTATAGGCGTAAGTTTCGGTCCACTAAATGGGAAAAGGGGGAAACCCCTAAAGCACTGGCCACTAGACTGATGGACTTGGTAAAAAAATGGTTGGAACCTGATCGCCACACCACGGGAGAGGTTCTTGAAGAATTAGTAGTGGAGCAGTTCCTGCAGGGCCTTCCCAGGGAGATTAGGGCAGGATTGGTCCAAAGGGGCTGTAAGACGGTGGAGGCCGTGACAGCCGGGTTGGAGTGTTATTTGGAAGCCCAACATTGGGGAGAACCCGACCTGGAGGGGGGTAAGCCCCGACCTGTGGGAGGCTGGGGTTCCAAAAATTCCCTCTTTAAGACAGATCCCCAGGGGGGGAAACCAGATTACGGCTGGGGTGGTAAAAAGCCCGTAGTGCCCTCAGGCCCTGGGAAAAAGGCCCTCTCGTATGAAGGAAAACTCTGTTATAAGTGTGGGAAGACTGGGCACTGCAGGAGGGATTGCCCAGGTCGAGAGGGATGGACCTCGCAGGTTGCCCAAGGGTTTAGGCCTCGGTATACTGCTAAGGTGGAGGTTGAGGGTTTACCGATTGTAGCCATGTTAGACTCCGGGGCAGACCAGTCCATGATCTCTAGGAGGTTATGGGAACAAATAAGAAAAAGGAGGACAGGAGGTAAGGATACCTATGAGGGAGCAGTGGCTATTCAATGTATACATGGGGCCAGTACTCGTTATACCCTCCATAGGGTTCACGTGAAGGGGCCCACAGGGGAGATAGAGATAGCCACTGCCGTGCTGCCCAGACTGCCACAGGAGATGATTTTGGGAAGGGACTGGCCCCCCTTTACCGAGTGTATTAGTGAAAAAAGAGTGTTGGTCACTACCCGCTCTCAGGCTCGGCGAGACCCTGAGGTTGAGGAAGAGGGAATAGGAGGTATTTTTCCTTTTCAAGGGGAGGTTTTAGGGGAGCCGGGAAAAGAGAGAAAGGGGAAAGCTTTGAAAAAAAAAGAGCAGAGGGGCAGACGGGAGGCCTTGGAGCAAGCAAGAAAAGAAAGTTATCTGCCAGTGGCCCCGAAAGAATTGAGCGAGCAGTTTCCCCAGTTTCATAGGGAGCAGGCCACGGACCCTACTTTAGAATATGCCTGGGAACGGGCCCGACAAGGGGAGGGCCAGGAAGCCCCGGGGTTCATGATAGAGGGGGACATTCTATATCGCAGGGTACCCAATTGGGAGAACTCTGAAGCGGGGAGACAGCTAGTAGTCCCCCAAGCTTTCCGTCCCCTAGTAGTAAGGCTCGCGCATGATCACCCTTTGGGGGGGCATAAGGGCTCCCAAGCTACCCTGACTCAGATATTGGGCCGGTTTTATTGGCCAGGAGTTTATGGGGAGGTGGAGAGGTATTGCAAGTCCTGCCCCAACTGTCAGAAGGTGGCAGACCGGCTACCGCCTAGGGCACCGTTAAAACCCCTTGCTAGAGTGGAACAACCGGGGAGGAGAGTAGCCATGGATATTATTGGCCCAGTAACAAAATCTCAGAGAGGCTTCCTCTACGTTTTAGTGGTTATGGATATGGCCACTAGGTACCCCTGGGCCATTCCTTTGAGAAGTATATCAGCGAAGGTCATTGCCAGGGAACTGATAAAAATCTTTTGTGAGGTGGGATTCCCCCAAGAAGTTTTGACCGACAGGGGGTCCAACTTTATGTCAAGTACCTTAAGGCAAGTGTGGGAGGCTTTTGGGATACAACATATCCGTACAGCGGCCTACCATCCTCAAACTAATGGGATGGTGGAACGTTTTAATAGAACTTTAAAGGGTATGTTAAAAAAAGCGTTAGGCGAGGATAGGACGGGTTGGGACCAACTGTTACCCTTCGTGCTATATGCCTACAGGGAGAAGGTGCAAGACTCATTAGGAGTTGCGCCTTATGAATTGATGTTTGGACGGAGGCCCAGGGGCATTTTAGATATTTTACAGGAACACTGGGTACCCCCGGACACCTCCGATCAGTCAGTGGTTGAATACCTACAGGATCTGAGGACCAGATTAGATAAGTTACAGGAATATTCCCAGGATATGCTTGAACAGAGCCAAAATTGTCAAAAGGAATATTATGATAAGGGATCTCGTGAGAGGGAGTTTGTAATAGGAGATAGGGTCCTTATCCTAATCTCGGAGGATCCTCATAAGTTTGCCTCTAGGTGGAAGGGTCCCTGGGTGGTGAGGAGGAGACTGGGGCCTCTTACATATGAGATGGCGAACGAAAAGGGGCGGGTCCAAACCTTCCACGTTAACCTGATGAAACCCTGGGTAGCAAGGGTAGGCTTTCAGACCTGGGGAGATGAAAAGGAGGGAGAGGAGTTGGGACCGCAAATAAGAGATATTTTCAAGCCCGGTGAACCAGGGGTTAATCCCCGGTTGACACAAGTACAAAAGAAAGAGATAGGAAGGCTCCTGAAAGGGTTTGATGATGTGTGGACGGCCTGCCCGGGAAATACTCACCTAGTGGAGCATGACATCATAACGGAAAGGGGTAAAGTAGTTCGGCAAAAGCCATATAGGCTGTCCCCCATGAAAAGGAGGGAGGTGATAAAACAGGTCCAGGAAATGTTAGACTTCGGGGTGATCGAAGAGTCAAATAGTCCCTGGTCAAGCCCAGTGGTGTTAGTACCAAAACCCGAAGGGGAGTGGAGATTCTGCATAGATTTCCGCCAGCTTAATAATATTTCTCAAGCAGATGCATATCCTATGCCCTATATTGAGGAGCTGGTGGACAGGCTAGGATCTGCACAATATCTCACCACCCTGGACTTGACAAAAGGGTACTGGCAGATTCCCCTTACGTCAGGGGCACAAGCTAAGACCGCCTTTAGTATGCCCATAGGCCTGTACCAGTTCAAAAGATTGCCCTTTGGCCTTAATTCAGCTGCTGCAAGTTGCCAGAGGTTGCTGGACAGGGTTCACCGACCACATCAGGCGTATGCCGCCGCATATATGGATGATGTGGTAATACATAGTGGAGACTGGAACACCCATTTAAACCAGGTAGAGGCAGTGCTGCAGGCTTTTAGGGAGGCAGGTCTCACCCTGAACCCAAAAAAATGTTATTTTGCGCAGTACAGGGTGAAGTATTTAGGGTATAATGTGGGAAGGGGAGAGGTCCGACCCTTATTGAATAAGGTTAAAAGCATCCAAGAGTTTCCCAGACCAAACACCAAGAAACAATTGCGTAGATTCCTGGGGATGGTAGGGTATTACCGCAGGTTCATCCCGCATTTTTCCGCAATGGCCACTCCCTTAACTGACATGCTGAGAGGGAAGAATCCGGACCACTTGAGGTGGGGAGGGGAGGAGTTGAGGGCATTTGAACAGATGCAGAGGGCCCTGTGCCAGGAACCTGTGCTGAAGGCAGTTGATTTTGAAAAGCCCTTTATCCTTCAAACAGATGCTTCAGGGAGGGGGTTAGGCGCAGTGCTGTCCCAAGAGCATGAAGGGGAGGAACACCCGGTGCTTTATTTAAGCCGGAAGCTCCTGCCTCATGAGGAACATTACTCCACCATAGAAAAGGAGTGTTTAGCCATACGATGGGCAGTGCAGGACTGTAGTGTTTATTTAGAAGGGAGAAAATTTAAGTTGGTAACGGACCATGCTCCCCTGAAATGGTTGAATGTAATGAAGAATAATAATGGGAGACTAATGCGATGGTACTTAGCATTGCAGCCTTTCCAATATGCTGTGGAGCATCGTCCCGGGCGGTGTTTAGGAAATGTTGATGCTCTGTCCCGGGTGGAGGAGGAGGAGGAAAAAGAATGCGGGGGTGGAAATTTAAGGGGGGGGGGTATGTAAAGAGTATGTAGGACAGGCCCCAAAGGAACCCTGGGATAGGCCAGAATACCCCCGTTATAGACAGGCATTCCCCAGGAAAAAACTAGAAATAAAGAACTACAACTCCCAGCATGCCCCAAAGGAGACCGGGGATAAGAGAAACTATGTGCATTCCCAGGAGTCTCCAGAGGAGGGCCGCAGGGGAAGGAATAAGGCTGATTCTCCAACCTGGTGGAAGAGGTGGTGGAACAGGTGGGTGGAGAAAGAAGAGCCACCAAAGAGCTTTAATGAAAGAAAGGGGGAGCAGCTGGGAGAAGGGCGGGGCGAGGAGAATATGGATTGGGCTCCTGAGGAGAGAGAGGGGGAGAGTGAGCCTTGCCCTATGGAGTTGACTGAACCGGAGAACACCCTGGAAGAGCCGATGGACTTTTCAGCTCTGGCTCAGCGAAAGCCAAGGAAGTAGCGGGGCCAAGCCGGGTCAAGCGGGAGGAGGTCAGGTAGGAGTATGACTGACCAAGAGGGTGGGACCCTAGGCTTTGAGCCCGCGCAAAGCCATTACTGTGTTTTTGGAAAGCCTGGCTAAATTGAACTGTGTTTTGAAAGCTTGGCTAGACCTGAAATGTGTTTTGAAAGCCTGGCTAAACTGAGCTGTGTTTTGAAAGCTTGGGCCTAAAATTGAACTGTGTTTTTTTGAAAGCCTAGCTGGACTGAGCTATGTTTTTGAAGCTTGGCTAGAACTGAACTGTATTTTGAAAGCCTGACTAAACTGAGCTGTGTTTTTGCAAGCTTGGCTAGAACTGAACTGGGTTTTTGGAAAGCCTGGCTAAATTGAGCTGTGTTCTGAAAGCTTGGCTAGACCTGAACTGTGTTTTTGAAAGCCTGACTAAACTGAGCTGTGTTTTTGCAAGCTTGGCTAGAACTGAACTGTGTTTTGAAAGCCTAGCTGGATTGAGCTGTGTTTTTTGTAAAGCTTGACTAAAAGTGAACTGGGTGTTGGAAAAACCCGCTACACTGAACAGGGTATTTGTTTTCTTTCTTTTTTTTATTATGTGCTGCTACTCTTCCCCAGGAGGGAGGGAGAGGCAGCAGCTGTGGAAGCCGGGACTGGGAAACTAACCGGCTTGAGAAAGGTGAACGATAACTGTGCTTTGTTTTGTGTTTTGGTGCCACAACTGAGGGAAGGAGGGAAACCCCTTCTAGGCAATAAAAAGCTTCATTGTTCTGAGGAAAGAAGGGAGCGGTACTGGAAGGTGTTCTTCAGGTTGTGGAGAGCTGCAACCGCTGAGAAAAGAGGATCCACTTTACAATCCCAGGAGGGAGGGAGAGGGTGGAGAGCTGCAACCGCTGAGAAAAGAGGATCCACTTTACAACTGCATACTCAACCTCTCAGGCTTCCCCACCACCACCACCATCCAGCTATTACCATCAGTCCCAGGCTTTGTGAGGAGCATTGCATAACATGTCAAATCTAGTTGTCACACCAAAAAAACCCATCAACTGAGCCCTGTTTCCACCAACTTGTGTTTTGTAGGTGGTTCGGCATCCATTGGGACCTTGAGTTACTCTATCGTTGATACAGATGCATACGCTGAGAAGACCTCACCCTAATCTGGTGCATGAGGGAGTACAGACATAGCACCCTTATAACAGCTCTATCCCCAATCAATGCCTGAATATACAGCTACCCTCATTACAGTGTGCCCACAACCTCTCTATCTACTAGAATGTGTTGCAGCCAACCCCCAACCTATAAGATGGCATGGAAAGGAAGGAGAGAGGGGGAAGGCCTTTGGACAGCACCCTCCAGCAACCAATACAAAAGTGCCCAGAATGTCGCGCACAACTACCAAGCAAATTGCAGCTCCTATGGCAGATGAAATAAAACAGTAACCCCAAACACTCACAATGGGAATCAAACCTACGCATGCTGCATTTCAAGCACATAGCCCTAACCCCTACACCAAATGTGTATGTGAAAAAGGAGTGTTCAAGGAGGCTAGTACACTGACCATAGAGGGCTGTCATAGCACCAGTTGCCCCACAAATGGATGATGTGCCATGCCCCCTAACCCACACTCATTAGATATACCATTGTCAGCTCAAAAGTTCAGTTTTCTGCCCTTTAAGACATCCCTCAAAGCCCAAGCTGGAGGCCTCTGCAATCTCCACACCCCCACCCCTTTACATTAACTAACACCTATGTGTTCACCCCCTCTCCAGCATCCCCAAAGAATGGTCATGAGTATGGAGTGATGTGCAGCCACTGCCATCAGTGAAGGCTTCAAACCAGCTAGTATGAGTAACTCACAGATGCCCCCCAAACCTAGATTTCCCACCTTGACTTCTGAAAACCACATTTCGCCTGGGGGTTCCAGCAGAGGTGGCCAGAAAGCTGGGTATTTCTAACAGGGCCCCTGCCATCTCACAGCCAGCTGTGGGACACGTACCCACATCCCTGATAAAAATGGTAACAATGGCCCTATCCTTGAACAGCACAGTGCCATACTACCTTGCAGCCAGTGCCTGCTTGCCCATAGCCCTCTAGCAGAACCAGGACCCATCCTGCGTGCCCATAGCCAGACAACTTTCTCTGGGGTCAAACAGCTCTGATATCATTGCCTCCGGGGTTCCCTGCTATGTCATCTTGTTGGTGCCACACCTCAGACATGTCTCCCAGGTAACAACAACTGCCCCCAGTTGTCCTTGTCTCTGTCTCCCAATAGCCAGATGCACCACTATGCAAGCCATGTAGGATGTGTTGATCTCAATTGCAAACCTTGTCTCTGTCTCCCAATAGCCAGATGCACCACTATGCAAGCCATGTAGGATGTGTTGATCTCAATTGCAAACCTTGTCTCTGTCTCCCAATAGCCAGATGCACCACTATGCAAGCCATGTAGGATGTGTTGATCTCAATTGCAAACCTTGTAAACACACAGGGCCGACCAGGCTGCCTGGGACAAGGCTGCCCCAGACCTGCCCAACCAGGATCAGGCCGCCTAGGACTTGCCTGCCCAGGACCAGGCTGCCCCTGAGAAAGTATTGGAAGAAGTGGTCATGGGCTGTGGACCCTAGGAGGTGCCACTCACCCCACAACAGGCCCAAACCCTGCAACATCTGGAGGCTGAGGAGAGAGAGGATACCTGGAGGGACATGGCCCCAGTGGAGGGGGAAGATGGAACACTGGAATAGCCCTCCCCCCCCCCCCCCCCACCTGGCAGCTATGCTACAGGGCACAGCAGCTGAGGGTTGCCCTGAAATAGCTGCCACACCTGCTGGGGAGCACCCACAAAGAGACACCACAGTCTAGCTCCTGCTGCAAGTCTCGGCCATGTACAGATTTCCAGTTTATTCTGGAAGGTGGCTGGCTTTCAGTCTGAAGGTCACAGGTTCAAGGCTGGTTTTTGCATACTATTAGAAGCTGTGGAACTCAGCTATATTTCAAATGGACATATTTTACTTCACTCTCCCATACTGCTTGCCTTGAATGGCACATTGCATAGCCGGGGCAGCTAATACTACACTACAGTGCTAAAGGTTATCTGTGTTGGTTTTCCACAGCATCTCTGCTCTCTGGTATTGCACACTGACACTGGCCAAATTCTTGCATATCAACTCCAGCCACCACTATATCAGCAGCACCACTAGCTGTATGTCGAAGTGTCTCTAAACGCTTCTATTGCACTTTTGCACCTATTCATTGTATTGGACAGCTAGGGATATTACAGAATTATTTAAAAGTAAAGGAATAGCTGAAGCAACCAGCTGAGAGTGTGTACAGAGATCCAGAGGTCCCTCTGCAGCTTGCCATCAATAGTGCACCATGGTACAAACTGTCGCGTTCTCGAGGACCTTGGCATTCTATCAGGTCCTCGAGGTGGAACTGGAGTTCGTGAGCCCTTGGCCCACTGCCGAAGAGCGGCAGGCAAGACCACCTCGGAACTGGATACACCGAAGAGCAGTACTGGAACTCTGGACTGGAGTAGTACAAGGCAGGCAACTAGAACAGACGAAACAGGAACAGCTTCACCTGCACTTAGCCACCGTTCCTCCGGAGTTGAGCTCCAAAGTGCAGGTGGCCGGCAGGACTTGCAGGATAAGGCAGGAACTGAAGATCCAGTGGACCCACCCTGGGTCTAGGAAACATGAGGGAGACCAGACTGGGAACTAAACACAGACATGTGCTGCTGCACAGCCACTAGCAAGACCCAGAAGACAGACCAAGGAACACAAGGCGTACAGAAACCTAGCAGGAGCAAGGACTAGGGCAGCATACACACTAGGCAGAACGGGGATCCGGGAATACCCACAGGGTAAACCCTCTAGCTAGGTGGAGACAGGATACAGGAAAAGCCACCCAGGAAATACACACTAGCTAGACAGATACAGGATCCAGGATATACACTCAGGATAAACAAGCAGGGTAGGCACACAGGCAAGGCAGGACTTAGGGTAAAGAGAGCAAACCAGGAAAAGCAGGCCAAGGGTCTTGGGCAGGCAGCAGAGCAAACAGAGAAAACACGGACAGCGGCCACCCCAAACACAGGGTAAGCCGGAACAGAGGCTTCACCCCAAACACAGGGTAAGCCAGGAACAGAGGCTTCACCCCAAACACAGGGTAAGCCAGGAAGGACCCGCAGTCCACAGACACACAGTGGCAGGGAGGAACCCCCCCCCCCCCACACACACACACACACAGGAAGACAACAGACACAGAGTGAAGCTGGGCTGGAACCCAGAGAGAGGCTCAGCAGTAGTGCAGCAGACACTTACTAACCTAACCTGGCCTAAAAGCATAACACTAATGCAAAGGCCCAGAATGCCAGCACAGCACTTCCTTATGAAGGCTCTCACTGATGAGGTCACCAGCAGCAGGACAGAAGCAGGAAGTACCTTGACCCCAAAGAGAGGCTTGACACACATAGGAAGTGAGCCCACAGGAAAGACAAACAGGAGCCATCTTGGAAGCTGGCATAGAGCCGGTGGCAGCCATCTTAGATGCTGGCTCCCTAGAGAGGCATAGCCCACACAGGTGAGGTCTAGTGAAGCAATCAGGTTCATGCTGGAAGCAGCCAGCACACCAGGACAGAGACAAGACTAACACAAACACAGAGAGAAGCCAGCACAGCCGCTGGCCCCCAGAAATGAGGTAAGTCTGATGGTGGTCACGGCCACAGACGTGACACAAACCGCCATATTGTGCTACATCATCTAGCTCTAGCTCTCAGCCACACTAGTTAGCGCCAATGCACAGCCACACCAGCCAATGTTTGACATTCTCAGCAAAAAGATAGCTCTGGCTTAGGCACTGGACAGCTGATGTGGCTTCTAAGTCACATTTAGCAAGCTACCTTTTAGAAAATCACTTACTTTTTAAAGATAAACTTTTGTTTGGAGAAGATCTAGAGAAGTAGGTTAAAGACCTAGGGGACTCCAAGTCTCAGAGATTGACAGAGGACAAGCCTAAAGATTCTTTTAAATTCTCTGTCATGTCTTAGGTTTCATGAGTCCAAGTGCTACAGACCAGGTATATCTAATTTTCAGGGTTCCCACTTCAACAAAGACAAGCCTTCTTTCATGCTGACAGAAAGAACTTGGCTTCAAACTACAGGTCTACCAATGTCTTCTGCATCTCTCAATGATGGGGTCTCGGTTCACTACTCAGGTTTCATAATAGCAGTACACCTCTCCAGGATCCATGAGGAGTAGACCAAAATTACCTCAGACCAATGTGTCATGGAAATACTAAAGCAGGGTTACAAACTGGAGTTTGAGTTCTCCCATTCCATTGCAGATTTTTTCTTGGAATCTCCATGCAAGCTCCAGTCCAAATGTCAAGCAGTTCAAGCCACCTTCAAATGCTTCTTCATTTAGGCACAGTAGAGACTGTCACCAGTTGTGATTGGGGAATGGGAAGTTATTCCATTTACTTTGTAGTTCCAAAGAAGAGGGATTTTGTTCACTTTGTAGTTCAAAAGAAGAGGGATTCCTTCCACCTGGATTTGGACTTCAAAAGAATCAATAGAGTGTTAAAGGTTCTACATTTCACAATGGGAAAAAGTCTGTAATAGTTTCAGTCCAGCAGGGAGAGTTTCTAACCTCCCTGGATTTCAAGGAAGCGTATTTTGCGTGATTTGCAATCTTTGGAGAACATTATCAATTTATGACGATGCTGTTCAGCCTTTCCATATCACTAAGAACATTTTTTCAAGGTCATGGTAGTAGTGGCAGTCTTCCTTCACAAGAATGGATTACAGGTTCATCCATACCTTAATGATTGGCTGATTTGCGACTCTTCCTATCAAGAAAGTGCACGTTTTTATCCAAGATAGCTACTCTTCTCCATAGGATTGGTATTCAATTTCACCAAAGTCAGTTGTTTTCAACACAAATCTTGGAGTATCTGGAAATGATACTCAACATAAGCTTAAGGAAGACATTTCTTCCTGTTGCTATTCAGCAAAAGATTCACACCCAATGGCCTCTATCTTGGATGTTCTTCCATGGACCAGATTCCACATCAGACCACTTGTGGTCTCTTCTCAGCAGTTCATCTCCAACCCAAACTCAGCCTCAACTGGTTGATTCAGCACAGCCTTCTTCTGACAGTTCAGAAGTGCTCTCTCTCTCTCTCTCTCTCTCTCTCTCTCTCTCTCTCTCTCTCTGCAGGCAGGTATCTGCAGCTTGTATGTTGCTGGGGCATGCCTTAGCTGGGTGCAACAGATTTCGGATTCCTTCCAAGAGTCCGACAGTCAGCCTCCTACTGAATTGCCGGATGTAGAGATGGGGCTGGCATATTTGACAGATTCTTTATATGACTTGATTCAGGCATTGGCCAAGCAGATGTCTTTGGCAGTCACAACCCGTCATTTGCTCTGGTTGCACCACTGGGCAGCAGATGCATTTTCAAACAGTAGCTGGTTAAGCTTCCTTTTAAGAGCAAGCTGTCTGGTGAGGACTTAGCAAAGTTGGTGAAAGATCTGGGTGACTCAATGCATTTTCTTGAGAACAGGTCTAAAATGTTCTTTCCAGTCAGGTCAGGCTCACCTTCATTTTAAAGATACTGGGTGCTATTGTCCGGGGCAGCCTAGTTTTAGAGATCCAGATATCAGCCCAAGCAGGGTTTTGGAACTCCAGGCTTTGTCCTGTGGAGATCCTCCAGATTTCTCCTTATAGGGTGACAGTGCGCACTGTCCCGTCTTTTCTTCCTAAGGTGGTTACTGTCTTTCAACTCAGTCAACCTTTGTTTCTTCCCGCTTACTTGACATTCAATTTGTACTCCTACACTATTTGGAAGTGACCAATGAGTTCTGTCGGTCAAATCATTTGTTCGTGCTTTACTATAGACCTCAAAATGATGCGGTTTCCAAAGCCACGATTGCTTACTGTGTCAGCTGTTGTGACTTCCTGGGCAGAAGCCCGTCTGTTCACCCTGGTAGGATGGGGACATGGTTTTCCTTGCATAACTTCTCCAGACACTACCATTTGGATGTCTCCGCTCCATTGGTGCTGTCTGCGGGAGCTTCAGGTTCCAACCCTACTTAAGGACTGCTTTGCTGCATCCCTTAAGTGTCTGAATTCATCTGCAGCTGACACTAAGGAGCAAAGAATTATGTCTTACCTGATAATTTTCTTTCCTTTATTCACAGCAGATGAATCCAGAGGCCCACCCTGTTTTTCCAGCGGTTCCTATCAGTTAGTTTTCTCTGTTGGACCGTGTTGCTACATTATTGCATTTTAGATGGATTATTGTAATCAGTTTACATGTTTGCAGTTCTTGATTTATCACTTTTCCCTGTGGGGAAAGAGAAATGTTCTGTTTCCTTCTGCTTTGTTATGAGAAATACTAACTGACCAAGGAGCATTCTGTCCTATTTCATTTCAGTGCTCTGTGTTCACCTACTGGTTGATGGTCACAACCCATAAGTCTTTGGATTCATCTGTATCAGGTAAGACATAAGTTTTCAATTATGGGGATGAGTTAACTTTTTAGGGAATGACAATCATAAATAAAATTATTCACGGAGACGCACCAGCCTACGTCAGACCTGATAGATCTACCACCCAGGAATGCTAAAAAATCATCCCGTACATTCCTTAATCTTCATTTCCCAAATTGTAAAGGTCTGAAATACAAACTAACACATGCGTCAACCTTCTCCTACCTGAGCACACAATTCTGGAATGCGCTGCCGCGCAACTTAAAAACGATCTATGAACTAGCTAACTTCCGAATCCTACTGAAGACCCATCTCTTTAACAAGGCATACAACAATGATCAACAAATATTAACTCCTGTACACATATCCAGAACTGCCTCTATAATATTTGCTTGCCAAACTATTATCATGTTTTTCGCTATCATGTTACCCAACATCCTTCTGCTATTACTAAATGTATATTTTCTTATAATATATTTCTTAAATATTTCTTACTATGTTTGCTTGGAGGAGTGGCCTAGTGGTTAGGGTGGTGGACTTTGGTCCTGGGGAACTGAGGAACTGAGTTCAATCCCCACCTCAGGCACAGGCAGCTCCTTGTTACTCTGAGCAAGTCACTTAACCTTCCATTGCCCCCTGTAAGCCACATTGAGCCTGCCATGAGTGGGAAACCACGGGGTACAAATGAAACAAAAAAAAATACTATCATGTTTTATCATTAACATGTTACCCAAAATCCTTCTGTTATCACTAAATCTATACTTTCTCATGCATTTCCACTATTCATGATGTATTTTAAGCCACATTGAGCCTGCAAAGAGGTGGGAAAATGTGGGATACAAATGCAACAAATAAATAATAAATAAATGGTCCCCTCAACCCTGGGACATCTGAAGTGATTTTTAAGCTGGCCAAAAGCCAATATAACTTGGAATAATGTGGGGTATAAATGTCTTAGATAAATAAACTTAGCAAAATCACACATGGGTCCAAAGACAGTTTTAGCCTTACTTTAGACGCTTTTTAAAAATAAATATTTATTAGAGAATGTTTGTAAAAAAACCATTTTTTGTAAGCTTACATTGATATTAGGTTGTATGTTGTAACTTTTCTATAATTTTATACACAACACTGGGCATGTATTACCCTGAATTCTATATAGCGTGACTGAAATTACACATGCAAATCTGGTTGTATTCTGGATTTGCGCATGTAATTTAATTACTTAAGCCAATCAGAGCCGATAATTGCCACTTAACAAGCAATTATCAACACAAATTGACATTAATTAGAATTTAGATGCACAATTTGCTAAGTGTATTCTGTAAAATGGTGCGCGTAAATTCACATGTGCGTTGCCAAAAGGGGGAGTGGCCATGGGCATGGAATGTGAGCTTGAGAGCCTGGGGAGAGCAGCACCTGAAGGTTTTTGTGATCATTACTAATTGATTATTAAATGCTCCTTCAGTTGATGTATTGCTGAATCCCAATTGATTGACCCCTGAGGAAGGCTGATATAGCCGAAACACGGACCGTGTTGGGTCCTGATTAAAGTTTTTTGGAGCATCTTACTCTTGTGTGTGGTGACTGATCTCTTGACATTGGGCCCTCTCCACCCTATTTTTGTTTGGTTTTTTTTTTGTCATGGAATAGATGGGCCATTGGCGTTTCTGAGAATCTATACACAGGATTATTGAATTCACCTGCTCCATGCCTAACTTAGGCGCTGGTATTTACACCAAAGTTTACTTGGAGTAAATGGAAGTCAACACTGAACTTTTTAGAAGTTCAAAACACGAATAAAGCTTCTAAAATAAGGGCCACAGCTTCTTTTTAGACAGTATTTTTGACTTTTATGTTTCAATGTTTTTATTGATTATTTCACATGGTAATACATCTGTTTGATTGAGTACATGACTGGTTTTACACTTGCCAATCTTATATACAACAGTCCAAATCCGCTATCATCAAATTTTGATTTTGTTACAGTTTTCTCCCCGTCCCCCCTTATTTCTTAATGCCTGTAAACATACTCTTTATATAGATGAAGAAAAAATGTGCAACAATGAACGATTAACTCAAACATTAATTTCCAATGATAATAACTCCTATATTGTTCTATATGTAATTGCCCTGTCTAATACTGTTCCCTCCCTCCCTCCCACTCACCTCCCCCCCCCTATTTTTTAAAATTCCTCCCTGTGCTTCATGGTCTATTCGTACATAACCTCTATACTTCCAAAACTTCTAATATACTTCTCCATTTAGTGCTACTCAAAACTCATTCTGCTGTTATCCTCCTTTACATTTGGTTTCCCTTCCCATCTTACCCGACCAATATCAATTAAGACTCCCCAACCCTTACCCCTGCTGTTATTGTGTTGAAAGTTTATTGAGCACTGCACTTCTCGCTCTATGGGAAATGTTTTGCAAATACTTATTCCAAATAGAAACGAATATCTTTCTTTTCTTTGAGGTGCCCTGGGCTGCCCTAGCCTCCCAGAGCATCAACTCATGAAATCTGTTCCTCCAATACCAGAAGGAGGGCGGTTCCTCTTGCATCCAGTGTCTAAGTATACATTTTTTCCCCACAGCATATGCCTTGCATAGTAATAGATCCAAGTTCTTATCTGAGGTCTCATGAGCTGTTTTTTTATTTAAAAGTACTCCTCTCCAGGAGGGAATTATTCTCTGATCAGTGATGGTCTCAAAATATTTATGAACCGCCCTCCAAAATGTTTTTACTCTATCACAACTCCAAAAAGCATGCAAAAAGGTATTTCTTCCCCTGTTACATTTAAGGCATTGAGCATCAGGTGTCCATCCCGCTCTTGCTGCCTGTGTTTGTGTTATGTATCCCCTATGTATTATCCTATATTGACTCTTCTGCAGCTCCGCCCCCCCCCCCCCCCCCACTTGGTTCAGAATGTCTTTTATCAATTTTGCAAAATTTATTCCCTTCAGTTCGTATCCTAGTTCTTTACTCCATGCCCCTTTGAGTACTTCATAATTGCGGGGGGGGGGGGGCTGATCAACAATAGTGTTTTATGTAAGCTAGATATTGATACTTGATCAAATACATCCCCTTTTAGGAATTCTCGAATCTTTTGACCCAATTTTGTACCCAAAGCCTCTTGATCTAATCTAAACCAGTAATGGTGCAGTTGTCTATAATAATCTTTGTTGGTAAGGGAAAGACTTTAGACGCTTTAAAGCAGGTCTAATTTTGGACATTTTTCTTTCTGCCCCCAGTAAGTACTTTTCCTATCCATTATTGCCAAAAAGTGTTCATCATGTAATACCACCCATGTCACGCCCACAAAACACCCCCTCTGGGAATGTATTATTTTTGGCATCTGTTGGACTTGGGTAGATTTTTTCTGTTTGATTATATGCTTTAGATGTTTTTCTACAAGAAGTACATATATCTTCCAGTTGTGCCATTTTTGGGACCTTTTTTATTTGATTTTGAGCCCCTTGTTGTCCCATTCAGCTTTGACAATTTCAGCAGTATTGGGGCATTTTAAATGCAACAGGTGTATTTATTGCCAGTATTCTAGGGAAGTCAATTTTTAAATTCATTCCAAAACTGATAAAAAGTTTTTACTTCAACAGTACACAGACTGTGATTCTTCTCACGTCATGTATGCCATCAGATGGCCTTGTCCCCCTTTTTGTATTGGACAGACAACTAGGAGATGTAACATAGAATCGCTGAACATTTGAGTTGTATTCAAACGTTAAGGAGAACTGTTCCTCTAGTATTTCATTGAGAACAGGCTCAACATGATATAAAGGACTTACAATTTGTGGTGTTGCTGCAAGTTCACATGCCTAGGAAGGGGGACATTTCACAGTTATTGCAACAAAAGGAACAATGCTTAAGTTACAGTTGACAAACTGTGCAATCTAGAGGGCTTAATAAAGAGAGAAATGTGCTGTAGTTTTTCAAGATGCCACTAGATGGCATCAATGTTGTTTTTGACTGGACTAGTTCCTGATGTCATCATGTTTGCTGGTGACACTGGTTATAGATAGTGTCTTTTGTTAGGACACTAGAACACTGATATGAAGGAAGTTTCCTGTCACCGTTTGCTGTTTCAAGGTGGTCAATATATACATTGTTTGGAAGAGGTTTTAAAGATTTTTTTGAAGTGATTTTCAGTTTGTAAGAAAAAAATTTTAAGTTATTTTTGTTTCAGGCTGTTTACCTAAAAAGAAAGATTAGGAAGCTTTTCCTCTGAGGAGCTGTTAATGATGAAACACAGATCTCTCGAGACTCTGGATAGTGATTGAGACTGAAAGAATTTCATAGAGGTTTGATGACTAATGTTTGTTGCCCCATCTTACCAAAGGAGATCTGCATGAACATTTCAGAAAGCTAAGTACAATATTTTAAATCATCCATATTATTGGTTATTTTGAATACCTGTTGCAGATGTACAATGATGGTGGATTTATTTTGCCTCTCTGTGTGTTTTTTAAGTTGCACAATATTGACTCATATATATTATCACTAAGCACATCACATATAAAAGTATTTTGTGGATTTTTATGCCTAAAAAACTGTTTTGAAGATTGTGACATATGTACATTAACTGGACCAATTTGATATAAGTTGATGACATATTAGGTCTAGTTTTGTAATTATTTATACTCCCTAATATTGATATTTATTGAGTTTTAAACCAAGACAAGGTACGGCAGTGGTTTTTAACTCTTCTGGAGTTTAAAAATCTGAAAAGCTGTTTTGAGGAAGTCAAAAATGGTAGAGACTGTGGCTGAATTAAAACTCCTTTTTGAGGACTTGGTCTTTCAGCATCCAGCAGGGGGAGGGGGAGGAGTTTAAGCCTCCTGAACTTCTTTTCATTATTGTTGTTGACCATGTATTGTGGGGTTTGTGGCCTGATATTCAAAAGGATTTCACCGGGCAGGAGATGCTCCTGCTTGGTTAACCCCTATTGAGCTAGTACTGCAAGACTATAGCTAGAAGTTGCAGCAGCTATTTTGAATTCAGAGCTGTCATGTCTTATGCAGGTCCTGACTGCATAAGTGCTGGTGACCAGGGCATGTCCGGTCATACCGGGATATTTAATTCTAGTGCCTAGACGTAACTTAAAAAACTACTGACCACCTCCAGCTTAATATTGACTGAATAACTGTTAATGAATAGTTGTTTAATTTAAAGAAGATAAAGACTGAGGGGCCAATATTCAGACCACGGGAATTAGCCTGGCTAACTGCTGTGGTCGACGGTGAGACCAGATATTCAATGCCAGGCCATTTCCGGTGACTGACATTGAATATCCAGTTTATTTTTGGCCGGTTTAAACTTAACTGGCCAAGCCAAAATTGAGCACTGGCCGCTTAAGTTTACAGCGGCCAAAGACAGGCCTGCTATTTGGTTGCCCAATTTGGCCACCAAACATAGCCAGCAATATGCTGAATATTCACAGCTAGCCGACTATATCGTGCAATATATCCAGTTTGCCGCTGTGCGCTGACTGTGAATATTTGTTGGGAGATAGCCGGCTATTTCCACTGAATATTCGCAGATAGCTGGTTAAGTTCGTGGCCGGTTAAATAGTGCTGAATATCAGGAGGTGACTGTTGACTATGGGCGAGATGGACATGGAATTGCTGCTTAAACCAGGAGAAGTATCTTCCAGCACAGATCTCAAGCAGGACCTGAATGCAAATTCTAGCCCCAGAGGATGACAGCACATTTAGAAAAGAGGTGTGTTGGGGGTGTGGCATGGGCAGTGCTAAGGTCTACACATCTATGATATATTCATAAGTACATAAGTATTGCCATACTGGGAAAGACCAAAGGTCCATCAAGCCCAGCATCCTGTTTCAACAGTGGCCAATCCAGATCACAAATACCTGGCAAGATCCAAAAAAAAGTACAAAACATTTTATACTGCTTATCCCAGAAATAGTGGATTTTCCCCAAGTCCATTTAATAATGGTCTACGGACTTTTCCTTTAGGAAGCCGTCCAAACCTTTTTTAAACTCCGCTAAGCTAACCGCCTTTACCACATTCTCTGGCAACAAATTCCACAGTTTAATTACATGTTGAGTGAAGAAAGTTTTTCTCCGATTCGTTTTAAATTTACTACATTGTAGCTTCATCGCATGCCCCCTAGTCCTAGTATTTTTGGAACGCGTGAACAGACGCTTCACATCTACCCGTTCAACTCCACTCATTATTTTATAGACCTCTATCATATCTCCCCTCAGCTGCTTTTTCTCCAAGCTGAAGAGCCCTAGCCGCTTTAGCCTTTCCTCATAGGGAAGTCGTCCCATTCCAGAAAGCCTGTGAACGTTGAAGGTGTATATCTAAATGCCATCATCTGCACCTGCTATAGATCACTCATGAACAATGACCTCACTTGTCTTTTGGATTGATACTTGCATTAGTGATTGCTAGAAGCCATCCAAGAGGATTTTGAGTCCCTGATTGTCATCTGTGTATACATAGGTATGTCTATAGCTATGTTTTCCACCAGCATACCTCATCACACTTGCAACCTCCTCATTCAAGTTCCTTGTGTCTTCCCCTGCCTCCCCTCCAGTAGGTGTGCCTCAAACTCCCAGTCTGTGCTGCCCTTGCCATTGAATCTGTCTCTGTGACTGTCTCTGGTGAACAAGTGACTGTATCACTTCAACTCTGTGTGCATGTATGTGTGTCTCCTTACTACCTGTTTGTCTCGCAGTGACTTTCTCTGAGTGTATCAGTGTGTGTAGGCTGCCATTATGCAACACACCTGGGAGCTGGTGGTGAAATGGAGAAATCACATAAATGACTTTAATAGTTAGGCTGTGCAGGCCATGCTGTAGCATTCACATATAAACAGGAGAAGGACCAGGACGGAGGGGGCAGCCTTTTCAGAGAATATAAAGACCCAGAACCCAGTTCCTGGACCTCAAAGATGAGAAGTGCCTCAGTAGGTTCTGCTTTGATAAGGCTGTCATCCACCATTTCTGCCAGCAGCTTGATCCTCTCCTCCACTCCATGACCTTCTCGACTCCACCTCATAGAGGGGATATCTCTTGCCAGTCCATCTAAAGATTACCGTACCCCTTGCCTTTCCAGCCACTGGCAACTTTCAGTCTGTATTGGCAGTCTGCAACCTCGCTGCTTCAATAGTTTCTGAGGGCCTTTCTTACCAATTCCTCAAACTATGTAGCCTTCTCACACACTGCACAGATCAGGCAGCAAACTACAGCAAACTACAGCTCAATTTTATGAATAGCCCATTACCCATCTTACTAGGGTCATGAACTGCACACACACAGCCATGTGCCACCAAGAGGGAGGGAGGGGACCTACCACAACAGAAAGTCCATTCACACTCTTGTAGGAGTAAACCAGTAATAACCATGAGGTGTGGTAGGATAGAGATGTGTATAAAATAAAGCACTCTGAATATTTAAAAGCATGCTTCCCAATTAGCTGCACTGAGCTCTAACTCCTTCAAATGTATGTGTATACTACTAGTCTGGGTCTTTTCTACAATAAAGGACAGCAATTATCTCTTTCCTGAAGGCCCAGTGTTGCTTTTTGTTCTTCTATATTACTAGTCTGCAAACATGTAACTGATAGGAATAACAGAATTTATTTACAAACAGAATAATAATACCAAATTAATACATTTACAAGAATGCAATATAAATAAAAATATAGACAGGAATAATTGGAATTTAAAAGTTATATACAAATGTTTAGAATGTAACAGAGAAAAAGGTAAAATAATAGTTCTTCAAATGCATTGAGAAGAACACTAGTTGTGTCAAGTGGGATAAAAACACACTCTACCTGAGTCTGAACTGCTTACTGTTTGTACCCCAGTGGGAAAGTGATTACAGTTCTTGACTTATACAACCTGAGCAGAGGATGTAAGTTTCTTTCCTCTTGAGGATGACTGGAACAGCAGGTGTTAGTCATAGGCAGTTTTTGCTCTGAAGTGTTCTGATGAATCAGTAGATGAATGTAGATATGTTGCTTAGATAAGTTGAGGTGAACTTTCTAGAGGGTCTGATCTCTTTCTAGACTGCTCAAGCTGCCATGGCAGAGCTAAGTGGTGTATAGCTTTGATAATGAACTGATAACATTGCAGAAGGTGATTGGCTTAGGAAACCACAGGAATGTCTTTGGCTTTGGTCTGGCTGCTTTCTGGGCTCCATGCAATCTGGGGGTCAACATAACTGAAAATCCCTTCACATTGCCCACTTTCCTTTGTCCTGCTTCAGCCAGATTCACAAGTTCTATCTTCAGAATAAGCATGACTCAGCAAGTATTGAATCATAGCAAAGATTTTTCCTAATTGGAGCCCTGAGCACTGCACATTTGGTGATCTGTTTTGCTGTACCACTGGTGTGGTTTCATCAAGTGCTATAATACACTGTGTATACTGTGGTGGGTGAGTTTTACACCCACAATCCCCTCTTTTTTTAAGATGGGTGGCATTTCAGGGGTGTTAGGCATCTCACAACACTAGCTAAGTTAGTTGTATGAGTGTGTTTACTATTCCAATGGCACAATAGTACTTGCAATAATACAGTACAGCAAAGTGAACAATCGCAAACATGTGCAAATAGATTTCAAGCTAATTCATCACATAATGGTATTCAACATGGAAAGCAGTAACAGTAACAAATCAGTGATGCAAATGGGCTTATTATAGACAACAAATGCATAGATATGATAATGTAATACAATAAGTAATGTCAATGCAAATATAAAATAAACATAGCATTCATAAGTACAGAAACATAGCATGAAATGCATAAGGTGAATGTACATAGAAGTAGAATGTCTTTTCTTCTGCAAGTCCTACCTAAGTCCATGCTAACATATGACACTCATTCAGAGTATGAAACAAAAAAAAAAAAAAAACACGCATATGAAGGCAACAGAAGTCAAACAAAATTCACTTAAAAACAAATATACAGAATGTATTCTGCTAATCCTGGTCTCTCATTGCAGAATCAGTCCAATCCTAGACTCTGAAAGCCTGTTGGAAAAGGTGGGTTTTTAATAAAGCATGGAAAGATGTATAGGATGTTTTGAGCCAAAGGTGTTGTGGTAATGAGTTCTATAATGCTGGTGAGGTGAAATAGAAAGCACTGGATCTAGTAGATTCTCATCTAGCTTTTGAAGGATATGGGAATACCAATCTTATCTCTCAATGAGCGAAGTGTACAAGAGGGTGCATAGGGATCACCGGGAAAGAAAAATAGGCAGGGAACCATTATGGAGAACCTTATGAGTTAAGGTTAGGATTTTAAATTTAATTCTGACGATCCCACCCCCCACCCCCCCAGGTTCACGGAGGCCTGGAGATCCGGTGGGTCTCCAGCCCCCCCAACCCCCCACCCTGAAAATGGTCCCTGGTGGTCCAGTGGCCGCCGCCGCCCCCCCAACCCAACCCAACCCCCAGCATTGGCAAGGGTCCGCTCTGTCAGCTGATCCGACGCCCACCCTCCCTCTCTGCCTGCCCGGTGCCCACCTCCCTACCTTGGTTGGAGGAGGGACGCAGCCTGCCTCCCTCCTCCTCCGACGCCGCAAAATGGTGGCGCCCAGCCCTGCCCAGTGCATCCTGGGATGCGCTGGGCAGGGCTACACACCATATAAGAGAGAAACTCTTCTTTGAAGCCTGTTAATGAATTGGATTGTTATTTATGTTTGTTTGATGCTGACAACAATATTTTTATTGTTTGGAAAAATAAGCAAACATGTTGGCCACAGCTAGCAAAATTTGCATTGGGGATCCCGTACATCCTGCTACCAGCACATCTTCTATTGCAGGAGGGACTGTGGAAGACAGGAAAGCTAGACTGAATCCTGAGATTGTTGATGACTTCTTATTCATCCACAGATTAAAAAATCATAACAGTGCTTCATAGGGCATACTTTTTTCCCTCTAGGGCATACAGAACATGTTGTATTTTGTACCCCTGGACAATTTAACAGGGTGGATTAGGATTCCTTGGGGTAGTAGAATTCTGCTATTGTTGGGGTTGGAAGGATAGAGAATGGTGGTGGTGGTGGGAGTGTTATTATAGCTGCTAGTTGTTGTTATTGTTTTCTGCTTGTAATTTATATACAACAGTTGTACAGCTTATTGTGCCTTTTTATACTTTTATGATTTTTACAATGAAATCTTTTTTATTAGTGTTTGAGGTTTCTGCAGATGAGAACAGAACCCACGGGGATGAGACGGGGATGGGGACAGAACCTTCTGGGACAGGGTGGGGATGGAGACAGAGCCTCCAGGTTTGGGATGGGGATGGAGATGGGACCTGCGGGGTCGGAACTGGGATGGAGACCGGGCCTGCGGGGACAGGGTGGGGACGGAGACAGAACCCACAGAGAAGGGGCAGGGACGGGGACAAATTTTGTCCCTGTGTCATTCTCTAGTCTAGAAGCTTGATTTGAGCTCACACAGAGGTCTCAAAAACAGGAGGGGGAGTAGGGGAGAGGGGAATGGTGTGTCACACAAAGCAGCAGTGCTCTGCCTTGTGAGATGAGTTGGAAAGGTGATGTCCTTTCGGAGGGGCTGCAGAAACAATTAGCTCGGCTATAGGCTATTTGATCTTACACAAGCAACACCTGTATAAAAAAGTACTTTTTCTGCTTATACTTTCCCTGTGTTTTAGAATTTGCAGACCAGGATATGGCTCTGTGTGCACACGCGCTCTGCAGGCCACGATCTCACACAGGAGAGGTGGGGCCAGCTCTTGCAGGCACAGCCCATGGGTTTCTGCCACTGTGTGAACAGATCTGAAAGTCTAATGAGTCACACCCCTACAGTTTCTTATGTAAGCTAAAAACAAAGAGGAGGAGGACGGTTGGCCTATTCTTTTGTTTTGAAACCTAAAATGGCTGTCATTAAGTAAAAACAGCTTTAAAAGTAAGCACAAGGTATCCTTTTGAAAGTAAAAAATTATAAGAAAAAGACGAAATGTCTTATTTTCTTTCCTGTGAGAAAAAAAGGTTAAGCTGAGCATGTGCAATTAAATTCTGCCAAGACTGTAGGGAGCAGTGTCGGGGGGGGGGGGGGGGGGGTTGACGTCACTTCCCATCATATGACCCCCATCCAAGATGGCGGCTAGTAGTGGAAACAAGAAGTGATGTGATGTATGCGGTAGTGGTTGCCATCTTGGAAAAGGGGTGTGGCTATGATGGCGTTTCCTGTGACATCAGCAAAATGGGTGGGGTTTAGGGCAGGGCTATACAAATAAGGTGGGGCAAGGGTATGGCTATGCAAAAGGGACAGGGCCTAGGCGGGGTCAAGTTGTCATATCGGGTGATGTCAACCAAGGGGATGGGGCGTGAGCATGGCTTGGATGGTGATGTTGTCAAAGAGTTGGAGTGGGCATGGCTTGGGCGTGTCCTCACATCTGACAACACAGAAGTGGATGTGTCATCTGTCAAAATCAATTAATTTTGAGAAATGCAGGTGAGTTTCACTATTCACTACTCTCAAGCAGGGAGAATTCAAGTTGAAATTTTTTATTAGGCACCAAAGCTGAAGACACGATACAGGCCAGTATTTCGACGGAGAAATCTGCTTACCTTAGGCGGTCATAAGACTTACAAAGAAGTCAACTGTCTTGTTGCTTGATGTCCTAACTCACCGCTCAAAAATATGGGTGCATTGCATCTCACTATAAGGTTTATGATATTTATACAATTTGGAGATTGGCTGCCCATATCTCATAGACTTACACCTTGTGGAGTCCTCTCTTAGCCCCGGTTTGGTCCCCAACACAGTTTTTTTTGGGGGGGGAGGGGTATACTTATATGTTAAAAAATAGAAAGCATTTACAATATGTATTTGATCTTGTGCTATTTTTTATCTGGAAGTGTATTACTATACCTTTGAATAAATTATCATGGGGAAAAATAGAAGTCAACTGCATATGTACGGTGCCTATGGGTGGTATATGCCTCTCAACAAGCCACACAGCAAGTGCCATATTGAATACCACCAAAAAACTGTGTTTAAAAAAAACCTGTCATCACAACCTAAATGGTGTTACACATTCCAAGTGATACATTCCTCATAAGTCCTATTCTTGGCTAATGCATGATTGTTATTCTACTAGAATATGTTATTTAATATCATTTCTGTTAATGCTAATAAACTATTGATGCGAACCACAAAATAAATCAAACTATGTGGAAGTTAGGCAATTGCCTAAGTAATACCAAATTACCTGTTTTTGACCTGTATATATACAGATATACACATGTATCCTAGTTTGTAATGTTATAGTAACCCAATTTAGCTGGTGCCTAGGCATAACTTTGTATTAACTAATATTAGTAGACATACTTTTTGCTAAAACCTGAACTGCATGCTGAATAAGGTTAGAGTAAAAGTCAAATTCCTCATATTCCTTCCCATCTGATAAGGAGAGAGGCTTCAGCCAGAGACAGAGACCAGTTTTCCCCAGGTAATTAAAGAAGCCTCAGCTAGAAACCAGTTCTTCTCTACATGGTCAGGGATTTCCCTATTGGCTGATAGCCAGCCTGGGATGGTCAGGGCTCAGGTATATCCTTGAGTGCCTTTGTGTATTTGCGTCCTTTTTTGCCCTTTTTCCCTTTTCTCTTTGCTCATTTTATCCCCTCCACCTCCTCTCCTTGACTCTCTGCCTTTACACCTCTTTTGTTGGGACTATTGGCCTTTTTCATGCAAAGAAGTTCTAACAGCTTGGTAGAGCTCCCAAGACAGACAGGAAGAATTTCGGATGCTGTTTCTGTATGTTCCTGGCTTCTGACTTGTATGCTGTATTCTTGAAACCCGTTCACCTTAATCCTGTGAGATACATCGAACTACAGTATGCAAATAAAAAGATAAGTTACTACTATATTAAATGTCTGACTGTTATCTGCACATATCTCTGGGAGACTTAAAGAACTGTAATAGCCGTAGAGAGACAATCGGGCTCATTTTCGAAAGAGAAGGACGCCCATCTTTCGACACCAATTGGAAGATGGGCGTCCTTCTCACAGGGTTGCCCAAATCGGCATAATTGAAAGTCGATTTTAGGCGTCTCCAACTGCTTTCTGTCGCGGGGATGACCAAAGTTCACGGGGGCATGTCGGAGGCGTAACGAAGGCAGGACTTGGGCATGCCTAACACATGGGTGTCCTCGAACCATAATGGAAAAAAAAGGGTGTCCCTGACGAGCACTTGGATGACTTTACCTGGTCCTGTTTATCTAACGACCAAGGCACAAAAAGGTGCCTGAACTGACCAGATGACCACCGGAGAGAATCGGGGATCACCTCCCCTTACTCCCCCAGTGGTCACTAACCACCTCCCACCCTCAAAAACATCTTTAAAAATATTTTGTGCAAGCCCCTATGCCAGCCTCAAATGTCATACTCAGGTGCATCACAGCAGTATGCTGGTCCCTGGAGCAGTTTTAGTGGGTGCAGTGCACTTCAGGCAGGTGGACCCAGGCCCATCTCCCCCCACCTCTTACACTTGTGGTGGTAAATGTGAGCCCTCCAATACCCACCAGAAACCCACTGTACCCACATCTAGGTGCTCCCTTCACCCCTTAGGGCTATGGTAATGGTGTACAGTTGTGGGTAGTGGGGGGCTCAGCACACAAGGTAAGGGAGCTATATACCTGGGATCAATTTCTGAAGTCCACTGCTGTGCCCCCTATGGTGCCCAGTTGGTGTCCTGGCATGTGGGGGGGACCAGTGCACTACGAATGCTGGCTCCTCCCACGACCAAAGGGCTTACATTTGGTCATTTCTGAGATGGGCGTCCTTGGTTTCCATTATCGCCGAAAATCAGAAATGACCAAGTCTAGGGACAACCATCTCTAAGGACAACCTAAATTTCAGGATTTGGGCATCTCTGACCGTATTATTGAAACAAAAGATGGACGTCCATCTTGTTTCGATAATACGGGTTTCCCCGCCCCTCCACTGGGACATTTTGCGAGGACGACCTCAGCAAAACTTGGGAGTCCCTTTCGATTATGCCCCTCCACATAGACTGCAAACAGTAAAGAGCTTACAGTCTGCCTCATGACTCAGATTGGGAAGGCAGGATAGGCTGTAGCTGACAGCTTGTAGTAGAAACTGTCTAGCTGGCAGGCTGTAGAGGCTGTGGATTAGTTGCGCGCAGAGCTCACAGTATAGGCGTCTGCCTAGCGGCTCACATCAACTATGAAGGGTTTTCCCCATGTTATTATATACTAGTAAAAGAGGCCCATTTCCAGCAGAAAGGAAACAGGTGCTAGCAAGGTTCCAGGGCCCTCTCCCGACCCCCCTCCTCCTCCCCCTCCTTCTCCCCTTCCCCCACCCTCTCACCCTCTCTCGAATGAGGACCCCCACCCCTCCCCCCTCTCATCTCAAGACCTCCACCCCCCTCCCCCTCTCTCGTTTCAGGACCCCCCCCCTCCGATTTCCGCCAACCAGTGCCTCCCTCCCTCTGTCTCTGTGGCCTCCGAGTGCAAGGAGGACTTGTTCGGGTGCCCCAGCCCTTCGTACGTAGCAGCTGCTGTTTAAAAAGTTTTACCTCCTGCTTGGCCGGCAACACTGAACTCCAGCAAGTACAGATGTCGCTTCAGGAACTGTATTCTGATGGACTGTTCCCATATACAGCCTGTAGGGGTCTAGGCCCATGCCTATATAGCTACTAACAGAGCTTAGTTGACAACCTCCAGTAATCAGACAGTGCTTTAATACAACCTGAACTTTGGTCTTTACTTGCAAGAAACTGTTTGTGGACTACTTAACTTATGTAATCCTGGTCGCTGTATCTCTCAAAAGATATAGCAGAATTAGAAAAGGTTCAAAGAAGAGCAACCAAAATGATAAAGGGGATAGAACTCCTCTCGTATGAGGAAAGGCTAAAGATGTTAGGGCTCTTAAGCTTAGAAAAGAGACGGATGAGGGGAGATATGCTTGAGGTCTACAAAATCCTGAGTGGTGTAGAATGACTAGAAGTAAATTGATTTTTTTACTTGTTTCTAAAGTACAAAGACTAGGGGACACTCGAGAAAGTTACATGGAAATACTTTTAAAACAAATAGGAGGAAATATTGTTTCACTTAATGAATATTTAAGCTCTGGAACTCCTTGCCGGAGGATGTGGTAACAGTGGTTAGTGTATCTGGGTTTTAAAAAGGTTTGGACAAATTCCTGGAGGAGAAGTCCATAGTCTGCTATTGAGACAGACATGGGAAGCAACTGCTTGCCTTGGGATTTGTAGTATGGAGTGTTGCCATGATTTGTGTTTCTGCCAGGTACTTGTGATCTGGCTTGGCCACTGTTTGGAAAACAGGATACTGGGCTAGATGGACCATTGGTCTGACCCAGTATGGCTACTCTTATGTTCTTATGTTAACTGTTGCATCATGAACTTCTTATACAGGAACAAGGACTTCTGGTTAGTTTGTCCCAACCAATCTAGTGCCCAGGTCTGAGGACCTTCTTAAATCACAGCAATTCCATCCTCAGTGACCTAAAATAGACATTTCTTGTGGTCTCTGAGGTCAGAATGTCCAGAACAAAGGAAGGTGTTAACCTTATCTTCAGAGATAAGACCTCTACCAGAACAGTATAAAGAAGCATATCTGGTGATCCCATATGATCCGAGCTACCATCTTAATCTTCTCTCAACTCTTAAAAACACCTGCACTCTGCTGAACTCCTCTGCACTGCCCAGCTCATCTCTTCTGAGAAGGACACCTCAGATCTCTTCTTACCAGCTGTACATCTGCTGTCCTGCACTGACATCGTGGGAAAAGAGATTTGACAGGTTGTATAAACATAAGCTCTGTTGTTGCTGTTGGGAAATGAGCAGGTAATCCGATTTACGGGCTTAGGGTATACATGCATTTCCTTTGACTAATCTTCTGATAGGAGCATTTATGTATTAGTTCTTTATGAGCTACTTTGCATTTGTACTTTTGTCTCACCTCCTAGCTACCTCCGTTTTCTCTTAGGCTTTGTTTATTTGCTTGTACATAAAACAGCTTTAATTTTGGTCTGTTTTATTGCTTGCCAGTATTATTCAGGAGCTGTACAACTCAGACTTGCATGACTAAAGAGATGTAATAAGTAAATAAATAATCCCAGAGTGCCTACCATTACCTAATCTTCCATCCCTTCATACAATGTATATTAGGAGGCACTGTATGCTATAACTGCTTCTATTACACACAGATGCCTAATGAAGCAAGTGCCTGCAGAACTTACAGCAGAACTTCTCAACCCAGCACTCGGGCCACACCCAACCAGTTGTAGTTTCAGGCTATCCACAATTAATATGCATGAGAGAGATTTGCATACAGAGGAGGCAGTTCATGCAAATTTGTCTCATGTGTATTTATGTGGATATCTTGAAAACCCCACTGGCTAGGTGTGCACTAAGGAGTGGATTGAGAAGCATTCGCTTAGAACAGTGGCTTTCAACCCAGTCCTTAGGGACTGTCTAGCCAGCTGGGTGTGCAGGCTATCCACAATGAATATGTAGGAGATATATTAGTATTCATTGCATGCAAATATCTCATGCATCTTCATTGTGGGTATCCTGAAAACTCAAATGGCCAGGCAATCCCTAAGGGCTGGGTTGAAAACCACTGACTTAGAAGTATTATGAAAGTTACGTGTATAAGTGGGTGCCATGCCCATTGCAGGCCCATGCTCCTCCCATGGGTACACCCCCACCACTTACACACATCCTTACAGAATAGTGCGTTGGTGCCCTGCCAGCACTTATATGTGTAAGTGTACCCTTTCATATAAAGGTGTGTTTGTGTAGTGTAGTGGTTATTATGTCTGCTTTGCATGTAGAAGGTCCTGGGTTCCAGAACCACTTCAGCTTTTTGAAATTTAATGTGGACAAATGCAAAGTGATGCACATTGGGAAGAATAATCCAAATCATAGTTACTTGATGCTACGGTTCACCCTAGGAGTCAGCACCCAAGGAAAAGATTTAGGTGTCATCATAGACAATACACTGAAATATTCTGCCCAGTGTAAGGCGGCAGCCAAAAAAGCAAACAGAATGCTAGGAATTATTAAGAAAGGGATAGAAAATAAGACAAAGAATATTATAATACCTTTGTATTGCTCCATTGTGCGACCACACCTTGAGTATTGTGTTCAGTTCTGATCGCCATATCTTAATAAAGATAAAGCAGAATTAGAAAAGCTTCAAAGAAGGGCAACCAAAATGATTAAGGGAATGGAACTCCTTCATATAAGGAAAGGCTAAAGAGGTTAGGGCTTTTCAGCTTGGAAAAGAGACAGCTGATATGATAGAGGTCTACAGAATAATTAGTGGCATATAATTGGTAAACGTAATTCAATTTTTTACTCTTTCAAAAAGTACAAAGACTAGGAGACACTCAATGAAATTACATGGAAATACTTTTAAAATAAACAGGAGTTAATATTTTTTTACTCAACTTATAGTTAAGCTCTGGAACTCATTGCCAGAGGATGTGGTATCAGTGGTTAGTGTGTTTGGGTTTAAAAAAGGTTTGGACAAGTTCCTGGAGGAAAAGTCCATAGTCAGCTGTTGAGATAGGCATGGGAAAAGCCACTGCTTGTCCCTTTGATCAGTAACATAGAATGTTGCTACTATTTGGGATTCTGTCAGTTACTTGTGACCTGAATTAGCCATTACTGGAAGTAGGATACCAGTCTGATCCAGTACAGCATTATGTTCTTAAATGTGTAAATGCAGGTGCCCAGTTATGATATTAGGGGTTAGGGGTAATTTAAATAGCATTTTCCAGTTATAAAGTATATTTTATACTCACAAGGTAGCTATTATGAAATTATGCAGTAGAATATATGCACATATCAAGATCGTGTGTAGGCATTCCTGCGGGCATATTTTGAGAGGAGCTGGTGTGCAGTTGCTGTGTGTACAGGGCACTGCTGCATGGGTTATAATGTCTATATAAGAATAACTAAAAAGATTGGAAAGGAAATTACAAAATGATCATTTAAAAGAATAAAGTTACATGGAGGTGTATTTTCAAAGAACTTAGACTTACAAAGTTACATAGAGGGGCATTTTCAATGTGACATCTAAGTCTGACTTTGGATGTTTGCAGAAAACATCCAAAATCAGAATAGGAAAGAAGGTCATTTTTGAAAAAAGAAGAACTTCTATCTTTTTTTATTTTAATGAACCCCAAAGTAAAAAAAGGTAGGTGAAACCAAGGATTAGTGATGTAAGGTGGGTGGGAGAGGGGAAACAGGATCAAAGAAGGTCAGATGTGAGAGAACTATGTAAAGGATAATTAAAAGAGTCATATTTTAATACCTTGCTTGCCAGCACCTTCTTTCTGCAGCCCAAGAAGACGTAACCACATTGTGACACCACATAGACAGGCTGGTGTTAGACATTCAGGGGTCCAGGGCAGAAACTGAGGAGGGGGGGCCCAAAGCTGGCCTACAGCCTATGCTTTCTTCTGCTTGAGGCAGGTTTGGGTGCCCAAAGCAATTGCCCTGTTTGCAACCCCCTAAAGCCTATATGTATATATGCTTATTTATTTATTTATTCTCGAATACCATCTGCAAGCTATTACAGCGGTGTACATTTAGGTACAGTAGGCATTCTTCCGTCCCTGGAGGGCTCACAATCTGAGTGCAGAGGGCAGTGGCAATTTTAGCTGCTCATTTTAATGGGGTATCTGCTTAGCTACACTGGTAAAATAATTTTAAAGTTGTTTTCTTTTGACTAAAGATTATTTTTTTAGCTAGCTCCTGCAAACAATGACAGAATTAAGATTATTCAAACTGGCGCCATCCAGCAGCTCTCCTGCCTACCTTATGACCTCCTCCTGGATTCTGCCTTCATCCCCTCATAAACCCCATCACAGGAGTTCTCCTTCCTACTATGTCAACAGGGTTTGGCTGAGCAATAGGAAGCATGTTACAGATATACAGACAAACAGTGGGTTTGAGCAAACATGTCGTAGGCTTGATGCACTTTTAACACTGTCTGCTCTGATTGTCTTCATTTGTTATTTAGCAATTACTAAAGGTTTCTACAGAGTGAAGGGTAAGACAGTATAATAACAAAAGAACTGTGCTCTTTTGTCCAGTACAAACTGCATAAGTCATACTGTTGTACTATATGCATTTAAACCTCTTTTTTACAAATGTGGATAAAACTGAAATTCTTGTGATAGGGAAAAAAGAGAATGAATGTTGGCCTCAGACTCTTCGTGTGGGTGCAATTGATGTACCAGTACAAAAAGACATAAGATTGTTGGGTGTGATCTTGGACTATCATCTTTCAATGAAAGAACAAATTATGCATGTAATTAAATCAGCTTTCCATCAATTATGGATGTTGTTGCATTTAAAACCCATGTTACAGTAGATTTTAGGGTGTTTTTCAGGATATGATTTTGTCAAAAACTGATTATTGCAATTCTCTTTATTTGGGTGTTTCAGAGTACAGGATCAAAGCTTTACAAATAGTACAAAATGCAGCTGCTAGGTTGGTTTTTGCTGATTCCAGATTTGAACATATAACTCCATTTTTGAAACAACTTCATTGGTTACCTGTGAAATATCGAGTGCAGCATAAAGTTTTGAGCATAATTCTCCCAGCATCTGCCACTTACTTTCTCTTTCCTGTTTCCCTAGTCCCATGGCTACCCCAAGGGTATTGGATGGCACTGGTGAACCTTTAGCCATGCACCCCCCTAGAGGCAGCTGAAGGCACTACCTCTCCACTATAGCTAACATCTCCTCTTCCCCTCAATATATTCCCATGGCCAGCATATTCCCTTTTCCTATCTACACCCCCCCCCCCCCCCCCCCCCCAGACAGCATCTTCACTTTTCTATTCTAACTTCTATCCATCTGTGGCCAATTTCTCCCCTTCCCTTCTTTTTCTCCCAACCCTAGCTACACTACCACCCCTCCCCCCCAAATTCTGTTGCCTTAGGCAGAATCTCAGTTCACTTGTTGGTAAGGCCACACCTGCCCCTCCCCCCCAAAATTTATTAAAACCACCATAGCAGACAGGGATCCCTAAGCTCTGCCAGCTGAAAAATCTAGTCAGAGTCAGCTGAAAAGTGAAGAAGTGCAGAAGTCAGCAGCAGCACTTCAAGCTGCTATCACCAACTCTGCTAGCATGTTGAGTATTGGAGGGCTAGCACAACCCAATTATATGGGTCTCCTGAGATCAGTATCAGAAAGTGCTCCCGCAAGAACTGAACATGCTTGCAGTGCCGGCATCAGTGACTTGAAGTGCTGTCTCTGACTGCTGCACTTCTTCACTTCTTAGCTGACTTGAGCTCCAGAGTTCTGCAGCTGGAAAGGCTTGGAGATCTCCAATAGCTACAGCAATGGGAGGATCCAGGCCCATCCATAGGTACACCCCATTTACCCCCCCCCCCCCCCCCACCACCACCCTTCTCTCATCTCCTTTCTTCCCCTTGTCTCTCCTTTCCTTCTTCTTTATCCACTCTCTCTTCTTGCCTTATCCCATCTGTCCTCTCCCCACCTTCCTTTCCTCATCTCTTTTCTTCCTCCTCCCTCTTCCCTCTCATTCTTCGGTCTCACCTTCCCCCTCCCCCTTTATCCCAAACCGACAACTCCATCACCTTTGCCCCTCACATTTCTTCTCATCCTCATTAACTCCCTACCTGTCTTCTCCTTTCTTGTCTTGCATGACTCTTGCCCCCTTTCATGTACTCAGTACCATGGGCTCTTTACCCCTCACATTCTTCTATGTGTGTTTTTGCTTTATAACATGAAGCATGCAATAAATAGAGGAAGCCCCAGGTCCGGCAACCCTGCATGCTCTGAGCCTTCCTTCAGCTTCTGCCCACAAACTACACCCAGCAGCATAAGAAGGGTTCAAACGTCAGATGATGCCTATTCTGAACACTGGAGAAATGTACAAGGAAAAATAAAAACTGAACGTCTTGCTTTTCTTAAATTCAATCTGACTTGTTCTGAATTCAATAATGTGTAGACTCTGAGATCTACATTAGTGTAGTGCAGGGTTTGCTTGTAAGATGACGACGACGACATACTGATAAGGATCCCCCTTCAAGTTTGGGCACCTTGGTGTCATCACTGACGGGCAGTTATTTGCTCTGCAATACATAATTTTCCCTCACTGGGACAGGAATTGTCCTTAAATTGAGTACGGTAGTCTTTTACCTTTCATTTCATTTTACTTATTTATTTATACTTCACAGATGCTACTACCCAGAGGCTTGTAGTGACAAAATTAAAATCATGCTAACTTCATAATAAACAACCTCATAAAAATACAAACAAGAAACAGACATCATCCCTCAATAATCCCTCACTCTAGCCAAGCCTAGCGTAATGGTTAGTGCAGCAGCCTGACACTTAGAGGAACTGGGTTCAATTCCCACTGCAGCTCTGGGCAGGTCACCTAACCTTGCTATAACCCAGGTACAAAATAAGTACCTGTATATAATATGTAAACTGCTTTGATTGTAACCACAGAAAGGGTGTACATCAAATTTCATCTCCATCCCAACCCTCTGTAAACCAAGCCATAATAGCATTCATTTAAGTCATCAAAGGAAGGACTTAGCCAAAATCCATGAGGCTGATTTGCAAAGGTTTTAGGCCCTTAATTTGGGGAGTTAGGCTTTTAATTGGTAGCCCTTAGTGCCTGATTGTATGCTTCTAGTTTTGTTGGGTTGCTAAATTTAGGATCCAAAAGAAATGGGATGTAACAGAGGTGGATTTAGGGCTGGAAGTTTAGCACTGATTATCAGCACTAGGCACCTAAATTTGGATCTTAAATGTAACTCCTTTACATAAAGAACTAATTTCTACTGTTACCTATGGCTACTCAGCCATAGACCAAACCTTAAAATCTAACAGATAATGGTCTGAGCACAGTACTGGAATATTAACTAAATTATTGATTTGCAACTACCCTTCAGTTTCACATTTATCAAAAATAAAATCTAACTAAACTTGAAATTCCTTAGATCCTTTAAAGGTAATTAATAGAAATAACACAAAATAAAACATGGAAAAGAAAATAAGATGATACCTTTTTTATTGGACATAACTTAATACATTTCTTGATTAGCTTTTGAAGGTTGCCCTTCTTCGTCACATTGGAAATAAGCAAATGTTGGTAGATGACAGTATATAGAAGTGAAACATCAAAGCATTTCAGTGGCAGTCTAACAGGATGGGGGTGGATAGCTGAGAGACAGGGAGATATGCATGGAGACAGGAGGGTGACAAACAAAACAATACATTTTTATGGTTTATAATGGGCTAGAAAACCCAGATCTTTGTTAAGTCCTGTCTGGTGGGTGTCAAAATATTTAATCATTCTGAATTCAAAGGTCTTACGTTCCTGTATTGTATTAAAGTTCCCTTTCAGGATTCTTACCATGAAATCACTGGTACAGTGTTCTGGTTTTGTAAAGTGCTGCCCCACAGAGGTGACATCCTGATTGGTACTAGCATTTTTCATATGGTGTCTGTGTAAATTAAATCTCTTCTTTAGCATCTGACTTGTTTCTCCAATGTAGCAACCTTCGTTGCATTTTTTACACTGATTGATGTATACCACATTGGAAGATGAGCACGTGAAAGATTCCTTAATGTTGAATATTTTTCCTTTGTGAATGACCGTGGGGTCCTGTGAAATGTTTTGGCATAGTTTGCAGCTTGATATATTGCAAGGATGTGTGCCATTCTCTTCTTTTTTAGTCTGTGTTGGGAGCTTACTTCTAATTAGCTTGTGTTTTAAGTTGGGTGGCTACACAGGGATACACAAGGAAATCAATTTTGGTTCATTTGGTCTTTTGTTCTGATTTTTTTTGTCTTTTTTGGTTCATTGCACATATTCATGTTAATAAAGGGCCTGAAATTTACAAGATTTATGCTTCCAACTTTGGGGCCCTTTTATGAAAGCTTAGCGTATGCTAAATGCTAAGATGCCCAGAGGTATAAAATAGGTTTCTTAGCATTAAGAGCTAGATTCTATAAATGGAGCAGAAAAAAAATGCTGAGCGCTATTCTATAAGCCACGCATAAAGGTGTCCTTTTACTAAGCTGCTGAAAAAGGGGGCCTGCGCTAGAGTGCGTGTTTTTCATGCGCTGTGACCCCCTTTTACCACAGTGGGTAAAAGGCTGTCCATTTTGGGGAATAAGAAATGGCCATGCAGTAAGTGAATCACTTACCCGTATGGCCATTTCAGTAGTGAGCCCTTATCACCACCCATTGAGTTGGCGGTAAGGGCTCCCGCGCTAAGCCGGCGGTAACTGGGCAGCTCATGGCACTGCCTCATTACCGACAGTTAAGTTTCAGTGCTACAAAAATAGGACATAGTTTTGTAGTACCAGAAATGGTGCATGCTAGGGGTGAGAACTACTACTGGGCTCCTACAGTAGCCTGGCGGTAATTCCGGTTTGGTGCATGGCAAGCCTGTGGTGGGATTACTGCTGCCAAGTAAAAGGACCCCAAAGTTAGGTGTGATTTATAGAGTAGTACTTAAGTCCTGGGGGTCATGCTTAAATTTAAGCATCTCCATTTGCACCAATGAAAATGTGGTACAAATGCCGTACCTAAATTTAGGCACAGAGTCCCCTTATTCTACAATTACTACTACTACTACTACTTAACATTTCTAAAGCGCTACTAGGGTTACGCAGCGCTATACAATTTAACATAGAGGAACGGTCCCTGCTCAAGGAGCTTACAATCTAAGAGACAAGTGAACGGACAGTCCGAAAGGGGCGGTCAAATTGGGGCAGTCTGGATTTAGTGAATGGTAAGAGTTAGGTGCCGAATGCAGCATTGTAGAGGTGGGTTTTAAGCAAAGACTTGAAGATGGGCAGGGAGGGAGCTTGGCGTAAGGGCTCAGGAAGGTTGTTCCAAGCATAGGGTGAGGCGAGGCAGAATGAGCGGAGCCTGGAGTTGGCGGTGTTGGAGAAGGGTACAGAGAGGAGGGATTTGTCCTGTGAACAGAGGTTACGGGCGGGAACATAGGGGGAGATGAGGGAGGCGAGGTAGTGAGGGGCAGCAGACTGAATGCATTTGTAGGTAAGAAGGAGAAGCTTGAATTGGATGCGGTATCTGATTGGAAGCCAGTGAAGTGACCTGAGGAGAGGGGTGATATGAGTAAATCGGTTTTGGCGGAATATGAGACGTGCCGCAGAGCTCTGAACAGATTGAAAGGGGGATAGATGGCTAAGTGGGAGGCAATTGCGCATATAACCACAAATCACGCCCATGATCCACCCCAAACTGCCCATAACCTCCCATTTCCACATCCCCTTTTTCAGGATGCGTGTAAAATTTAGGTGTGAATCGTGTGTATATCTTAGATTCCAATTTGCACCAAAAATAAAGCTTGTTAAAACCCCAATTATTGGTGCTTATTGGCTAAATGTACCCAAATTTGAGCTCGCATCTCAAAGTGCCCTTTATAGAATTAGGGGGTAAGCGCATGCTAAGCTTTAGTAAAAGGGCCCCTTTGAGAGTTATGCATCAGAGATCCAAATATACTTTGTTGGATGTTGATTTCAAAGCAAACTCCAATGGTACACAGTTTTCACTCTTGATTCCAATCCGAGCACCACGTTGGCACCAAGCAATTCTATATGGATCCCTGATGCAGGCCTTTTAGGACAAAACATGGCCAATGTTGGATCTGTGATTAATTGAATAAAGGACCTTGATGTGATTGCACACCACCTTGTGTGGTTTTCATTTGTTTCTCTCCACTGACCTTGCGGAGGGTGTATCTTCCTGTTTTTGGCTTCCAGGACTGGATTTACACATATGCTAGACAAACTATAGCTTAGGGCTTTACATTAGAGAGGGCTTCGCTCTTCACTAAAAAATAAACAAACCAATAATTAAATGGATTTATAAATAATGAAAATGGTAATATGAAATAATCATAGTTACTGTTTTTATTGACTGTTGCTTGTTATATATATATATATATATATATATATATATATATATATATATATCTCATCTATTAAAGATTTACTGCCCGATATTTAAAACCATTTAACCAGCCAGGAATGGCTCCTGGTCAGTTAAATTGCACTTAACCCACTATCCAGTGATATTCAGCAGGTGATCGTCTGAGTTAAGCTGGGCATTTTTAGACTTGGTTTGATTGTAAACTGATGTTACCAGTGTCCTCCCCTTAATATCTACCTGATAAACTGCTAACTTTACCTCCTTCTATTCTATCCTGTTAAAAAAAATAGACCTGTCTTTTCACTTGCAGAGGGTCTGACCTCTAAAAGTTCCTGCATCTGTCTTCATCCTTTCAAATTGCCTATAATTTAAAACTGCTCTTGCAGTGTGATTTCATATTTTTATGCTGGAATTGTCTTAAAGATGCTTTTATTAGAACTGTGTTTTGAACCTTCTATGCCAGTGACTTAATCCAATCAATTTGGTTACATAGAATCTGGTCACACATAGACTGTGTGCCTCTGGAGGAAGGGGTAGTTGTGTAGAGCTGTGTGGTAAAAGAGAAAAAAACAGAACACTTGGCTGTCAGACCTAAGCTGGGCATTGTCAGACTTGGTTTGACTGTAAACTGATGTTACTTGTGTCCTCCTCTTAATATTTAACTGCTGACTTTACCTCCTATTCTATCCTATTAAAAAAAAAAAACAACCCCCACCCAAAAATAGACTTGTCTTTTCACTTACACCCACCCACCCCTAGGCAGACTCACTTTATATAGGACAATCAAGAGACAAGTATCTTCATTACACCCTATTGATCAATCCTCTTTGATATCCTCTATCACAGTTCACCTTTTCACACTTGTGAATCACATCAACATGACCTTCATTCAGTTCAATACATGTTCTGCTTTAATCCTAAGGCAAACTATCTAGAACCTTAGAGCTTGTGCTATCTGTCTCCAAATATCAGCTTTGACAGATGAGATCAACAAACTCAAGAAGGAATTGGCTAAAATTAAAGAAGTATCTAGGATTACTCAATTCCCAGTCAATTTACCACCACCAGTACCACAGAGAATGAAACAACAGAGGAATAGATGGGTCACAGTAGGATCTGGTAGACTAAGACCTGTGACATAGAAGCACTTGCCTTCTCATCCTTTGTCCCTATCTAATTCTTTTGCTGTGTTGCATTATTATGAAGCTGAAAAAAGAAGTACTGAGGTGGAACCAGAGGCAATGAAGGCAGCACAACCCAAGAAACATCCCTCAAACAATGACAGATTGGTGAACAGCAGAAAATTCTTACTGCAAGGAGACTCCATTATCAGAGGCAGTAACTTAGGAACACAGTTCAAAGGTTCCAATCTAGTGAAATGCCTTCCAGGATCATCAGCTACCAGATGTACCAACCAAATATTGAACATGATCAGTGAAGAGAGCAAAGCTTCAAATACTGATGTTATAATTTACCTGGGGACAAATGACCTGGCCAACAATTTTATTTGTTATTTTATTTATTTATTAGGATTTATTTACCGCCTTTTTGAAGGAATTCACTCAAGGCAGTGTACAGTAAGAATAGATCAAACATGAGCAGGAGGCAATTAGAGTAGTAAAAATATTCGAACAATACAAAGTATGGCATGGTATACTACTTGCAATGACAACACAATCAGCCTTATTTTCGAAAGTGATGGGCGCCCAGATTTCAACCCAAATTGGGAGATGGGTGCCCATCTCACAAAGGCGCCCAAATTGGTATAATCGAAAGCCAATTTTAGGCGCCTGCAACTGCACTCCATTGCGGGAACGAGCAAAGTTGATGGGGCGTGTCGAAGGCGTGGTGAAGGCGGGACTGGGGCGTGTTTATTGGCCAAGCAGAGATGGGCACCTTCAGCCGATAATCGAAAAAAATGGCCGTTTTAGCGCGAATTTGGGTCACTTTTTTGGACCCTTTTTTTTCATGAACAAGTCCCAAAAAAGTGCCCTAAATGACCAGATGACCACCGGAGGGAATCGGGGATGACCACCCCTGACTCCCCCAGTGGTCACTAACCTCCTCCCACCAAAAAAAACCCAACTTTAACAACTTTTTTTTCCAGACTGTATGCTAGCTTCAAATACCATACCCAGCTCCATCACAGCAGTATGCAGGTCCCTGGAGCAGTTGTTAGTGGGTGCAGTGGACTTCAGGCAGGTGGACCCAGGCCCATCCCCCCCCCTACTTGTTACACTTGTGGTGGTTAATGTTGAGCCCTCCAAAAAACCCCAAAACCCACTGTACCCACATCTAGGTGCCCCCCTTCAGCCATAAGTGCTATGGTATTGGTGTAGAGTTGTGGGCAGTGGGTTTTGGGGGGGATTTGGTGGGCTCAGCACCCAAGGGAAAGGAGCTATGGACTTGGGAGGTATTTAACTTTTTTTTTACTTGTTCCAAGTGCCCCCTAGGGTGCCCGGTTGGTGTCCTGGCATGTGAGGGGGACCAGTGCACTACGAATCCTGGCCCCTCCAACGACCCAATGCCTTGGATTTGTTCGTTTTTGAGCTGGGCGCCTTCGGTTTCCATTATCGCTGAAAAACGAAACCGCCCAGCTCAAATCCGCACATATCCGATGCATTTGCCTGGCACAAACCGTATTATCGAAAAAAGATGTGCGCCCATTTTTTTCGAAAATACGGTCTGTCCCGCCCCTTCACGTACCTGTTCTCGGACATAGACGCCCATGGAGATGGGTGTTCGCATTCGATTATGCCCCTCCACATGTACTAGAACATTATAATTGGTAGTGAAGGGTAAGGCAAAGTTGTAACATATAGGTGAGTAAGAAAGTAGGAAGAATTAGAAAGTAAGGTGACTGATTTGAATTTCAGGGTATGCATCAGCAGTGTGTCTTCTATTCTCAGTCCCAGCAACTGAAAAGAGAATTCATGACTCCACCAACCCATAAGCCAATTTGTAAAAGTACATTTTTAAGCAGGATTTAAAATTCGAAAAAGAGGGTTCTCATCTAATATATTTTGGTAACTCATTCCACAGTCTTGGAACCAGGTTAAAAATGCTGAAGCTCGAGTGTGTCCATAATCGGCCTTCTTTAACAGAGGAAGAGTAAGTCGATGACCATTCAATAAGCACAAAGGCCGTGTCGGAGTATTTTGAATGACCAAATCTGATAAATAAAAAGGAATTCCAAGGTGATAGGCTTTAAAAGCCAAGCAAAGGATTTTAAATTGCACACAGAATGCAATAGGTAACCAGTGCAAAGAGCATAGTAAGGGAGTGACGTGGTTGTATCTTTGGGCACGATGTGAAAAGTGAACAGCCATATTTTGTAAGTATTGTAGACATTTCAATTGGATTTATGTTAATATTTTTTAAAGAATCACGTGGAGGGGCATTTTCGAAAGAAACGTCTAAGTTGCGATTTGGACATCCTTGTAAAACGTCCAAATCAGGGGAGGGGAAAACTGTATTTTCGACAAAAGATGGACATCCATCTTTCGTTTCGAAAATACCATCAGAGACATCCAAATGCTTAAATTTGGTCGTCCCTAGACATGGGTGTTTCTGACTTTTGGCGATTTTTGAAACCAAAGACGTCCATGTCAAAAACGTCCAAATGAAAGCCATTTGGACATGGGAGGAGCCAGCATTTGTAGTGCACTGGTCCCCCTGACATGACAGGACACCAACCGGACACACTAGGGAGCACTGCAGTGGACTTCATAAAATGCTCCCAGGAGCATAGCTCCCTTACCTTGTGTGCTGAGCCTCCCAAAACCCACTTCCCACAACTGTACGCCACTACCATAGTCCTTATGGGTGAAGGGGGTCACCTATATATGGGTACAGTGGGTTTGTGGTGGGTTTTGGAGAGCTCGCTGTTCCCTCCACAAATGTAACAGGTAGGGGGGGTATGGGCCTGGGTCCGCCTGTCTGAAGTGCACTGCAGTACCCACTAAAACTGCTCCTGGGACCTTCATGCGCTGTCATGGACCTGAGTATGACATCTGAGGCTGGCACAACATATTTTTAAGATGTTTTTTGAGAGTGGGAGGGGATTAGTGACCACTGGGGGAGTAATGGGAGGTCATCCCCGATTCTCTCTGGTGGTCATCTGGTCATTTCGGGCACCTTTTTGTGCCTTATTCATAATAAAAACACGTCCGGGTGAAAATGTCCAAGTGTTTGTCAGGGATGTCTTTGCTTTTTTCAATTATGGGTGAAAGATGTCCAAGTGTTAGGCACGCCTAAGTCCCGCCTTCGCTATGCCTCCGACACACCCCCTTGAAATTTGGACATCCTTGTGACGGACTCCAGTTGGAGACATCTAAAATCGGGTTTCGATTATACCTATTTGGATGTCTCTGGGAGAAGGACCTCCATCTTCTGATTTATGTCGAAAGATGGACGTCCATCTCTTTCAAAAATGAGCCCTATATGTCTTTATAAAACAGGGCCAATATAGGCAATGTGCTGCTTACTTAAACTGCACACCCTAATGTACAATTAGCCTGCACATGTTTAAATGTCATCATCTACTGTAACAACATTTTAAAATATACATTGAAGATGTAGCAGCATTCAGAAAGACTATTTTCTTCTGTACTAAGGGGTCAATGCAGAAAGCAACCGTGGACTTAGCTGCGGGTTACTGAGAATTGAATGCTGGCTCTAAGTACCAAGCAAAGCAGATAGGACTTGTGCTCAGGTGTTAACCTGCGCAAAAGACACCACTGCAAGTTGTACTAAAATGTACGCTGATAAGCTTCTATAGGTATTCTGTGCTATGCAGAGAGTACGCTGCCCATTTTTCACGTGTGCACAACATGAACATTTTTTCGTGACGGTCCAGGGTAGCATAGAAGGTTTTTGTGGAGAAGATTTATTTTCAATCTTTTTGTCTTGCGTTATGAAAGCTGTCATAAAAGAGATTTGAAATTAAATTTACATTACAGTCAGTTTTTAAGAACTGAAAGAATTTATGCTGACAAACATGTGTATGAAAAGTGTGCTTCTGAGCTCAAAACCAGATTTAGGGAAAGAGGATACTCTGTGAAGTGTATTAATGAGTGCTATAAGAGAGCAAAGTACTAAGGAGAGGAAAGAACCCATCAAGACAACAGGTGTGGGTATAAACAACAAGATTGTGTGCACCTTAGAATGTAATCACTTATCTAATGTAATAATAAGAATCCTGCACAAACATTGGCACTTGATTAGGACAATGAATATCTTTTCTGACAAAAAAAAATTATTGATAGCTCATAAAAGGATATGTTGGTTCTATCTTTGTTTAGAAGAAACAGTATACCTAAAAGAGAAACACTACATGGGCATTTTCCATTTGGGAAATGCTCTTTGTGTTCAGTGAACGCTCCAGTTAGGGGATGAAACTCCTCTTATGAGGAAAGGCTAAAGAGATTAGGGCTCTTCAGCTTGGAAAAGAAATGGATGAGGGGAGATGTGATTGAGACCTATAAAATTCTGATTGGTGTAGAACGTGTAAAACTAAATCGATTTTGTACTCGTTCCAAAAATATAAAGACTAGGGGACAATCGAGGAAGTTCCATGGAAATACTTTTAAAACAAATAGGAGGAAATATTTTTTCACTCAACGAATAGTTAAGCTCTGGAACTCTTTGCCAGAGAATGTAGTAACAGCGGTTAGCGTATCTGGGTTTAAAAAAGGTTTGGACAAATTCCTGGAGGAAAAGTCCATAGCCTGCTATTGAGACATGGGAAGCAACTACTTGTCCTGGGATTTGTAGTATGGAGTGTTGCCACGATTTGGGTTTCTGCCAGATACTTGTGATCTGGCTTGGCCACTGTTTGGAAAACAGGATACTGGGCTAGATGGACCATTGGTCTGACCCAGTATGGCTACTCTTATGTTCTTATGGGTGATTTTTTAAATAAAGACTCTTTTAACCAAGTGTGTTGGATTTGCTGTTTGTTGCATCTGCTTATTGTGTGGATCTGAAGAGCCTCTCCTTTTTGTGTACAACAATTTTTGAAAGGCTCATATTTAAGCACAAAATAACAGGCGTCAATGTTTATTGCCACTTTCAGTTTTGGTACAGATGTGCATAAGAAGCCATGCTTACTGCAAAACCCTGTGTGAATGCATCTGGCATATTCCCCCCATTTTTGCTGCAGGTTTGTCATACATAAAATTTTCCTGCAATTAACTTGCTGAATTCTGTGGTATTGTGCTTGCAGTAAAAGCTGTGCATGGCTCTCCTGCGAGCCTTTCTGCATTTCTCCTTAGGTGAGGCTCTGAATAGCTTTTAAGGCAGAGCTTGGGTGGTGATAGGTTAGTATAAAACAGGAAAAATAGGGCAAATTACTTTGAACTGAAGCCTCTGAACTAGGCCTTAGAAGAAATATCAAGTGAACTGACAGAAATGTTCCAGCCATCTCTGCAAGTAAACAACTAAGGTGATGTGCCAGGAGCAGGCACACAATTAGCTGCACTCTTCATATTCATATACTGACCCTGCAGATCAGTAGCAGATGCTGCGACCATTCTAAGGTCAGACCATAGTGTTTCTAAGGTCTGAATTGATCATAAAGTGCCAGCCATGCTCTACACCTAATGTCACCCAACTGCAGTCGATGAGAGGCAAAAGACATTACTGCCTATGGACACCAGCCAGTAGATGAAGAAGATCTCTAGGATCTAACAAAGAGACCAGAAAGACGTGCCATGAGGGAAAGACCCCAGCCAAGAGGTAGCACAGAGAGGAACTCACTCTTGGCCATTATGAGAGGCCGCTGTTCCGTTAGGTGGTAAGCGTGAACTAAACTGAATCCTTCATTGTTGTGAAGTTTAAGATTATTTCAAGTAATATAAGCCAGGAGTGTTTATCACTGAGTGAAATAAAGAGAAATGTATTTGTCTATTCCAAGTGTGTGATTTGTACTTTACCCTACACATGTTAGAGTTCAGCTTGCTATGTTCACAACTCTAATATAGTGCCCTGATAGTCTCCATAACACTGCTTACCACCTGTCTCTTGCTTTCATACCACTCACTCGTCAGTGGTGAAACTGCAAGAGCCTGCAAGGGCGTATAAATGTTTACATGTTTCTTTGGGGAAAATTTTTGATGTTTCCATTAAGGTGATTAAGATCCTATTTTCAACCTTGAACTGCTTTAATTACAAAAAATAACAGCTGACAAGAGCATTGCCTTGTCCAGGGTCAGCTGAGAATTCTCTTTGAATCAACTGAATAGAGCAATTAATTAAAAATAAAAGAAACAAGAAGGAAAAAGCACGTGAAGCATGGCTCATGAATTATTTCCCAACCTCTGTGTGTGTGTGTGTGTGTGTGTGTGTGTGTGTGTGTGTGTGTCTATGACTTGGTGGGGGGGCTTGTATGAAGCAATACCCTAACATTCTGTTGACTAGAGAAAAAAAAAATAAAAAGAAGCCAAGTTTGATAATATATTAAACAATTAGATGTCACTGACAACATATTTCACAGAATAGATTTTATGGTTTAACCAAGAATGCCACTGTCCTGTGGCAGGGCAGAATTAACACTTTGCAGGACCATTCCATGGGCTATAGAAGTGGTGCATCTGCACAGGGTGCAAAGGGGATGGGGTAGAAAAATCACTTCCTGTCCATTGTTTCTTTTGTGGTGGCCACGGTGCAGTGGGCAGGGCAGGGTAGGCCATCCCTATGTAAATGGTGTAGCCACTTAGGGTGCAATGGAGAAGGTGGCGCAAAAATCATTCCCTGTCCATTGACTCCCCCGCAGTGACTGTGGTATAGTGGGTGGGGGTGCTAGGAGGTGTGTCGCACAGGACACAATTCCAGCTCAGGATGCTCCTGACATTATATTGAGCCCTAGGCAAACATATATTTGTGGATCTCTACCACAGATCCTCATCCACTTCTTTTCTCACCCCCCCCCCCCAAAAAAAAAATCTCATTCACTCTTTCCTTGCCCCCTCCTCCCCACCAGGATATTTGTTCATGACTTTCCCTATCCAGTTCACCAGAAGTAGCATAGGAAAAACTGGGAGGCATCAGTAAGTTGTTAGTGGGCATGGGATCTATGAAAGCAGATTTGTTGATTATAGTGGCCTAGGAGATAGATCAGTGGGCCAAGAACCAGGAAAGTTGGGCAAGTTATATTCATTCTCCATTGCTTTTGCACAAACCAGAGATGCTAAAGGTGTTCCGCCCAAAACAGTAATGTTAAACACCAAAGAATGTGGTTTACAAGTGATTGTTATGGCCACAGGGTCACAGGGGGCCTTTGCAATCTGTCACAGATTCAGGTATAGTGAGCCCTTGGACCACAGCCAGGGCTGAGTCAGACAAGTTCTCTGGGCTAGCACAGGGCAGGAGTAACAAGATACATCAAACAAGATAAGGACTGGATCCAGATGAGTCAAGGAAAGTAAGGCAAAAGGGCAGAACTGAACCCCAGGCAGAACAAGGCAAGACTTAGAACTAGATTAAAACTGGGTTCAGAACCTAAGCAGAACAAGGCAAGACAAGGCAAGAACTGGATCTGGACAGGACTGGACAAGGCAAGGCTAGGCTAGGCTAGGCACAACTGTACAAAGCAGATTGGCAGGATAGAAGCTGGATCCAGACGAGGCAAGGAGAGCAAGACAACAGGGCTAGATCTGAACCCAGACAGGAACAAGGCAAGACACAGAAACAAGGCTATAGAATTGGGTTCAGACAAGGCAAGGCTAGGCAGGACAAGAACTGGATCCAGACATGAGAAAGAACAGAGCAGAACAAGACAAGGCACATGGCATGGCAGACAAAGAAGGGCTGGAGCAGGCTGGGTACTGCAGTGCACTTATGGAACTTTGTAAGTCTAAGGGGTCCTTTTACTAAGGAGTGCTGATAAATGGCCTGCGCTGGTGTAGATGCGTGTATTGGATGCGTGCCGGTCTATTTTTCAGCACACCTGCAAAAAGGGCCTTTTTTTGCCAAAAATGGATGTGCGGCAAAATAAAAATCAGCGTGTGTCCGTTTTGGGCCTGATACCTTACCGCCACCCATTGACTTAGTGGTAACGTCTCATGCACCACCCAGCCTTTGAATATTGGTGGTATCAGGTAACTCCTGACAGGCTGCCAGCTACCCGGTTATTAAGTGTCAGTACTCTGATAGGTGCTGAAAATCTGAGTACAGTTCAGCTGGTGGCAGCCAGTTTTAAAAAAAAAATTGACCGCTGCCAGGTGACTATTACCCCCTTAGACTGTTTTTGTGTCTTACAGGGTTTTTAGTCCTGTTTATTGTTCTTTCAGTGATACACCTTGTTAATACTGTAACCAGAAAAGAAAATAATTATAAAGCTCTCCTACTGAAATTATTTTCTTGTCTTACATGACAAGATATGCTGAAGTGATAAAGATTTAAAAATCAATTTAGCAGACAGATGATATTAATGCATTCAGATTACATCCAGAAGCATAGTGCTTGGAATAAGATTCTCATTGTGGTAGCCTATTCAGAATGAAACTGTGCTTATCTGAAAGATACTCAGGATACTAACGCACTTTACTTCAAAGATTTATTGTATTCCATTGGTCTTAAGTGGATTAATACAACAACTCATAATGTGGGCTATTTACTTTGGCATGGCTTAACTCTCAGCAGCTGATCAGAGACATAACTGTTTCCCCCTTGATATATGATCCGATCATAGTAAGATAGTTTATTTTTTTTTCTTTACAAGGAGAAACTTCTCCATCTAAAATTCACCAGTCATCTGGTAAATGGATCAGAAAATCATTCAACTATAAAAACCACTTCAAACTACAGTTGATCAGTTCTTTACACGTTCACCTGCTTCTCAAACCTAATATTCAGGAAATGATAACTAGATGGAATATCCAATTAGCTACTGCAGCTGAATTTTCTGCCCCTCTAAAATGGGTTAATTTGAAGAATCACCATTCTCCATGGTTTTCAACAGAATTGAAAACTTTGAAACAAAAGTGTCAGAAACTAGAGAGACCACGGGGCTCATTTTCAAAGCATTTAGGGACCCTTTTACTAAGATGCGTAGGCGCCTATGTGTATACAACATGCATCAAATTAGAACTACTGCCCGGCCACCATGTGCCCCTGGTGGTAATTCTAATTCCTACATGCATCCAATACGTGCGGCAAAAATCATTTTTATTTTCTACCGGGTGGTGCATGAGACGTTACCACTAAGTCAATGGGTGGTGGTAAGGTATCAGGCCCAAAATGGACACACGCTGATTTTTATTTTGCCGTACATCCATTTTTGGCAAAAAAGGCCCTTTTTGCAGGTGTGCTGGAAAATAGACCTGCACGCGTCCAATACATGCATCTACACCAACACAGGCCATTTATCAGCACTCCTTAGTAAAAGGACCCCTTAGACTTACAAAGTTCCATAAGTTACTATGGGGACCTTTTGCTACCTTTTACAGAATACACCTAGGTGTATTTTTTTGCTGCATGGAATTTTCAGGCACCATATATTGAATCTAGCCCTTAATGTTCAACAGATTAGATACAAGCAAGAAATACTTGCTGTTTGGTACCCTTTCCCAGCCTACAATACAGCTGCTATGTCTAAAAGAGTTTTTAAAAATATACATCGGGGATCATTCTTTCTTTCTTTTTAAAGAGCTTGTACATGTTTCCTCCCAGCCCCTGCAACATTTGGCACATTCATTCTTTTCTAGCTCTCATTTTCTTTCTCACTGTAGATTGCTTTGTTTTACATTTTCCTTTAAGTATCAACAAGTGGAGGAGTAGCCTAGTGGTTAGTGCAGCGGACTTTGATTTTGGGGAATTGGGTTCGATTCCCACTGCAGCTCCTTGTGACTGTGGGTAAGTCACTTAACCCTCCATTGCCCCTGGTACAAAATAAGTACCTGAATATATGTAAACCGCTTTGAATGTAGTTGCAAAAACCTCAGAAAGGCAGTATTATCAAGTCCTATTTCCTTTTCCCTATTTGAGATTCTACATGGAATGTTGCTATTCCACTAGCAGCATTCCATGTAGAAACTTGCCCTTGTAGATCAGCAACACAGCCGCACAGGCTTCTGTTTCTGTGACATGCAGGACGTCAGACTCACAGAAACAGAAGCCTGCGCGGCCGGCCGCATTGCTGATCTGCAAGGGCAAGGTTCTACATGGAAGGTTGCTAGTGGAGGAGTAGCCTAGTGATTAGTGCAGTGAACTTTGATCCTGGGGAACTGGGTTCCATTCCCACTGCAGCTCCTTGTGACTGTGGCCAAGTCACTTAACCCTCCATTGCCCCAGGTACAAAATAAGTACCTGTATATATGTAAACCGCTTTGAATGTAGTTGCAAAATACCACAGAAAGGCGGTATATCAAGTCCCATTTCCCCCTTATAAGATCCTTCAAGCAAAGTATTGTAGTATGAAGATGGATGGATTTATAGGAACATAGGGATATACCCTGATCATGATGATAGAACCTGGCTTCCCAGCTGAGCATGGTCTCCAAAGAAATTGTGTAGTGATACCTTATGCATATATGTAACATGTTGTGCAAGCCTTATGTATGGTAACTATTCTACCAAAACTCAGCAGAAAAGAAGATGCTGCCAAAAGCAAACGGAATTGAATTCAACACTAACAGTGGTCGGTCCTTTCTTGTGCAGCTTCCCAGCCCACTGTCTCCTGCTAACACATTTTGGGTTTGTAAAATTCAGTTTCTTGTAATGGCTGAAAAAATCTCATTTGATGCCAAAGATGTTGGTTCCATTGTAGTAGCTTGGCAGAAAGGACAAAGGACATCACAGAACAGAGCAGATAACGGCCACTGACAATCAAGCCTTCTTGTATTTACAGAAGTGTCTGTGCTGAAGATAAGAAGTAACTGTATGGCTTAACCTTTACCTCCCCTTATTCAAGATGTTCTATTGTCCAAGCCATTCATTAGTTTTGAATTTAAAAATTTTAATCTAAAAAAAAACTGCTGAGTTTTTGGAATTTTATGGTTAGGATATTATTGATTTTCCACAGATTCTGAATCTCACAGTATCTGAAGGGTTCTGTTCTCAGTTGTTAAATGATCTTACTTTGAACACCTAAAATACAGTCCATTAAGAGCAAAATAATTGCATTTGTTTCACAGCATGTTTTGAATAATGAATATAATTGACATCTTCCAGCTTGTATCCAATTTACACAATTATATCTTTCCATAAATATGTCTCATTCTGTTTTTCATTTCTGTCTGACACCATCCTTCTTCCCTGGGCTTTCAGTCAAATCAGAATTTACTTTGAATGTGACCTTAATTCTCAAACACCATGGCGTTTTGCTATATTTTTTTTATTCCATCTCCCTTCAGGGCTGGAGTTAGGGATGGCAACCAGAGTAATTGTCCTGGGGTTCCATGACGGCCTGAAACTGAAAGAGACAAGCAGCCTCATGTTAGACAGGTCATAGAAATAGGAATTGAGACATGCAGATCAGTGCATCTCTAGTTTTACCTGTGTTTTAGAACAGAATCTGCCAATGTAAAGTCTGTTTTAAAATACAGGAGAAATAGGTATTTATGCACTAGGAGCATTATACATAAACATCTATGTTAGAAAAATAAAAGTATATAATATCAACAGGTTCAAAGCCAGCACTTAACATGGTTATGTTGTACAATAACAACATAACTGGTTATCTTTGTGCCCTTAGATTACCATATTGCAAATGCGATCATACCATGCCTCTGTAGTTAATGTTCTGCTAATAACTGGCATTCTTGAAAGGATTATATAACCTTTAGGTGCATGACTAGGAACACAAACATATACTTATTTATTCAATATCACAATTCCTCATGTAAGGCAGAAGGGAGTAGAAGGAACACTGTCTTCCAGGGAGAGAAAGCAGTAGAACCAGAGGAAGGGACAAGAAGACTCATTTTATTAATACAGCTTAATAAAGCATTTCATATTTGTTATAAAGCAAAGTTGAGGGATATGTGCCACTGCAGTAAATATTTTCCAGGATACTGTGATGTGTGTTCAGAGGTTGACCAGTCTATTATAATTACAAAGTTTAAGTTGTGGGGTAATGCAACTTCATTTAAAAATGTCAGTGTTTCCCAGGTTTCCATAAGTGTGGTTTATGTTGATGCAGGACAAACTGTTTACTTTGAAATCCATTATCAAGTGCACCCTAAGGCATTATTTAGGAGTATACTGAGCACTACTCACACCTATATGCCTAGTGCCCCCCCCCAGTAAATTCCGGTACTATGTAAGCCACATTGAGCCTGCAAAAAGGTGGGAAAATGTGGGATACAAATGTAATAAATAAATAAATGTCAGCTCTGGGCCCCTCCAAAATATCATGTCTGCCTGGGTGGGAAGCTGGAAGCCAGGAACTAATCCAAGCAGACTGCAGTACAGTGTATGCAAAAAGCACTCCGAAATCACTCCCACCCCCTTTTGAACTTCCCGCTGGGCCTGCTTTGAAATTGAAAGTACTCATCCTCCTCCCAAGTCATAGCATAGCACTACAAGTTGAGTGGAGGAGGGAGGCATCAGGCATGAGTATTTCCAATTTCAAAGCGGCTAGGTCCAGCACGAAGTTTAATGGGTGTGGGGGTGGTTAGTACTTTGCATGCGCTGTGCTGCAGCTGTGGCCCCTCCTTCTCCCCCCCCCCCTCACCTCCAGCAAGATCAGCGCTGACAGCACTTCCAAATTGATTTGTGCTACCTGCCAGCACCACTGCCCGCTGGTGATGTTCTGACAGTTCTGACTGTTGTCACCCGCTGATGTCACACCACTTCCGCGGACTTTGTGCTGCGTGCACTCACTACTCTACTGTTCTTCTCAATCATTGATGCTGATTGCCGCCAGCCCTGCTGCTCACTGCACTACTGTTCTCACTCAGTACATGCCGCTGCTGATTGCCACTGCTGCTCAGGCTCACTGTGATGCTGTTCTCACTGTGTTCCCCTGCTGATTGTCGCAGTGGACTGAAGGTAGCACAGGGGTCCCGTAAAGCTGTGGGGCCCAGGGCAGTTGTCCTGTTTGCCTCCCCCCCCCCCCCCACACACACACCAGCCCTGTATGTAGTTAGTCCAATTAAAATGACATCATCTTAATCTGTGTGTGTGTTTTTTTAATGTTTCTGTGCATAGTACATAGCAATATAAAGATCTCAGCAGATTAGAACCATTTAACTATTCCATTCTGCTCAGCTGTTCCTGTCAGCACTATAGCTGTCTGGTCATTACCCTCCTTTCCTTGCTCATACTACTGTCCACTGCACTGACAGAAATGTGCAGGAAAATAGCTGGTCATTTCAATAGAAGTGTGAATGGCAACAGCTAAGGAAGAAGCAGGCATTAGTTGGTTCCTGTAGTGGTAGTCTAAACTATTGCCCGTTGCCCTCTGACTGTTAGAATATCTGCTGTCCTTTAATTGATTCTATCTTCAATATGCTCTGTTGCTTTATGTTATATAAGTTGTTCAGATCATGCAATATACATGTGATCACTATATACTCACTGAGAGAAAGCCCCATAAATGGAATTATGCAGAACATGCCATCTGGGTCTTTGCCAGCTGACTCAGACAGGCAGGATGTGAGTCAGGAAGAAACATTGTTATTTTACTAGACTGCAAAGTTCCAGAAGAGTGTGTGTGTGTGTGTGTGTGTGTGTGTGTGTGTGTGTGTGTGTGTGTGTGTGTGTGTGTGCGTGTGTGTGCGCGCTACAGAGGTTCGTCCACTTGAGCAACAGGATTGGATACACATGGCTTAAATGGTGTACGTTCTACAGCCCTTTAAGCCCTGAGTTTAGCCACAGCCACCCTGGGTGAGGTCGGAGGAGGTGCTGATGTAGTAGAGTGCTAAAATAAGTAAGTTCAAAGTCATCTGAATACACATGTTAGCTATTATGTGTGATCCATGGATGAAAAGGAATATCAGTTGAACACTCTTTCTGAAAGCTGAAATTGATAGTTCGGTCACAGAGGAATGAGAAAAGAGGTTTAATGTGCAAGAGAGAGAGAGAGAGAGAAAGCTCCTTCAGCCCTAGCAGTATCAGCTGTATTCCAACAATGTCACCTATTTCCACTTCACCCTCCTTAAGCCACCATTTCCCACTTGCCACTGCAGGACAGATTTTTCACAATGGCTATAGCTTCAGCAATTGCCAACATCAGCAGCTCCCATAAGAGACAACTGTAGAAAGTATGGTGAGGTGTTACCTTTCTGAGCCAATTGAGATTGGCATATTGAACGGCCGTCATCTGGCCAGACCTTGCCAAAGTTGCCCAGCGTTTTCTTTTACATCCACCAACCAGTGGGTTTTCTTTATGGTGATGGACATTTAAGTCCATATCTTTTATGGATGACATCCAAGCTGATGTAAAAGTTCTCGTTCTTAAGATTAACCTTCCTCTGCTGGTTTCCCTGAAATACCATGGGAGTGGAATGAGGATTGATGCATACCGTGCCACTGCATGCTCTAGTGGAAAAGAGTGCACACAATTTCTAAATAGTGCAAATTCTCAAAAGCATTGTCCCTGAAACAAAAATGAAGATTAACCAAACAACATCAAATGAACAATGCTGCAAAAAATATGGAAAACAAAACAAAGCGAAAATGTTTGGGTTGTCAATCCCTAGAGATCACCACCACACCCCTTACATCTCATAAGACAATTTCAACACATGCTGATTTAAAAGAATGTCAGAAAAAAGGAAGGGGTGGAAGATAACAACCAATGGTGTTCCAGGATAGCAATCAGAAGAAAGTTATACAAATGTCCAGAAGTCCAATGCTTCTAAAAATGTGAACCTTTATTCTCCAAAATTATATGAAATAAGTGGACAAATCTTGACCCAATGTATAAGATACATGAACAAATCTTGACCCAACATGGGCTGTGTTTCGGCAGTAAGTCTGCCTCAGGGATCTATGTAGATAAAACAATTAAAATAAATAAAATAAGAATATTTTCAAGAAAAACATGTAAGATATAAAAAATGTAATATAAAATAAAACAAACCAAACACATGACAAAGGAGAAAAGAAGACTTGAAGAATATTAACAAATGTTTCAGAATGACAAGAGATAAAAGGAAAGAAGAACCTAAAAGAATAGCCCAGAGTAGTATGAAAGCTAGGCTGAGAAAAGACAGTGTTAATGAAAAAAGCCAAAAGAGTGTGTAAAGTCAATTTGAAAAGAACAATTTGTAATGTGCTATGACATACTTTGTAATATACCTGTCAACAAGGCATCAGAAGTATGGAGCGAGAGATATATTAATAGTCAAATTTAGTCAGCAACTATGGGACTAACTGTGAGACAAGAAAGAGGACACTGCATTAGACATATATATGCAATGATAAATGAAAAACTGAAGCTGTGCAAAGCAGTGCAAAAAGTAGTGTGAACATGTGAAGAACCTCCGTTTTAAAATGAGTATGTGACTCCATAAACATAGTTCAAAGTGAAGTGAAAAAAAAAGAAGAGAAAGGGTGTTACAAAGAAATGAACAAACTATGGTAAAAACAGAGACCTAAAGTGCACAGTCATAAAGTCCTAAAATAAGACAAAGATCACTATAAATGTGCATAGATCCACCATAAGAATAAAATTAACGCTGTGAAACATAGTACAATGATACAAGCATATAGAAACCTGCTGAGGGGATCACTTATTGTGCACCATTCCGGCTTGACTTGAAACCGTCCTCTAAACCCCCAGGAAGTTTTCAAGTTTGGGGGACCAGGGGGCTGATGCACAAAGTTGTCCTGCAGAACAATCCTGTCCATCAGTCACTGTTTGTGACTTGGACATTTAGCACATGCACAAAACAATCCTGTTCTGTGCATGTGCTAAGTGTCCAAGTCATAAACAGTGACTTATGGACCGATGCACAAAGGGATTTCTGTGCATCTCATTTGCATGCCATCACTTTTGTGCATTGCTTGCTGTTTGTGACTCGATAAGTCCTCCCGCGGCTGCCGTATTTAATGGCAACCTTTCTGCATCTGGCCCTGAGTGTTATCTGGGTCCCACAGATCAACAAGGATGAACAATCAATAGACCACCCAAACCTGGATGAAAACAGAGCCTTCATCTTTTGCATATTAAGTTGCAATTTATTTTCATGCAACCACTAAAGAATTTGTGAAAAGTGATAATTCAATACACCCAGCGAACCTGCATCCCAGGTATCAAGAATAGCTGGTATCTGGATATCATCTGCATATATGTACGGGATTAGTCCTAATGATAGGATTAGGGTTGCCAGGAGTGCCATGAATATATTAAATAAAGTGGGTGCCAGGAAGGAAACCTGCGGCATCCCACTGGGAAGAGAGAAAGACCGTGAGAATTCTGAGTTCCAGAGCACTTGGTAAGTTCTATTATAAGTAGGACTGGAACCAGGTCAGCAGGGACCCCAAAATCCCTATACTATAAAATCAGCAAAGAAGAAGGCAATGATCCATTAGATGAAATGACACTGACAAGTCCAAAGAGAAACAAAGGACAATTTCTCCAGCACTCAAGGATTCCCTGATATTATTAACCATCCCCAATAAAGCAATCTCAGTATTATACCCAGGACAAAAACCTGTCAGAAAAATGATACACCACTGAGAACTCAGCAACTTTAGAGACAAAGGGCAAGTGAGCAATGGGCCAATAATTAGAGGCCAGATCCTTACTCACCTGGAAATCTTTCTGATGTGGCCTGATCACTTTTTTTTCTAGGCGGTCAGCACATATCCTAAGGAAAGACTCAGTAATAGAACGAACCATTTGCAATGCATGAGAAAAAGTAGTTGAGGACAGCTCAGGAAGGGCAGAAAATGCAACACTCGATGAGGTATGAATATTTGAGTCAAAGTGAATATTTCAGCTGTAGAAATGGTGAGGATTGCAGGTGCCATTTTGAACCTGGGACTGGAATGGAAGTAGAGCAACTGGAGCTTGTTCCTGCTCCCTCTAGACACCACTGGGGATGGGATTAGAGCATGAATTTTGGTGGTAGTTCACGTCTGTGCTGTACACTCTACAGTTGTTTCCTACAGCCGGTGGCTGACTTTTATATATTCTTTCTGACTCATTATTCTCCATTTTTCCTTTGCACTGAGGACAGACCCCTGAGGAAGGCTTTGCAACTGAAACATGGCCCGTGTTGGGTCAAGTTTGTCCATGCATCCAATGCACCTTGGAGAATAAAGTTTCTTTTTCTTAGAAGCATTGGACTTCTGGATTTTATTTTGGAACATATTGGATGATCTCTTCTGCCCTTTTCTTTTGTAGGAAAGAAAGAAGAGCATACAAATGCGCTTTCATTTGAAACAAAACAGGAAATTTGACAATTTCCTGTTCCTTTACATTTTGTTTTGAAAATGAAATGAAATAAAAATGAGCAACTGGTAGCTGTAGAAATGGTTAGGATGAAGGAGGAATAGACCCAGTCTCTGGGGTGGATGACATTGATCAGTTGGTATTTTTGGAGAGCTGACAAGATGTCTCCAGTCCACTCACTCTGCACTGTTTCTTTTGGTGCGGAGTCATAGTAAATGATGGCAGATAAAGACCTGTACGGTCCATCCAGTCTGCCCAACGAGATAAACTCATTTTACATGGTATGTGATACTTTATACCCGAGTTAGATTTGTCTTTGCCATTCTCAGAGCACAGCAGGTCCGACCCTAGGGTTTCTAGCGCCCTCCTGCAGTCTATTAGTTGGCGCCCCTACCTATCCAGAGGCGGGATCACTATGGCTCTGCCCCCACAGTAGACACACCCCTTTTACCAGCCATGGCATCATTGAAAAATTACACCAGTATAGAAGAAAAATAACTTAGCACACAGACCAGGAATTAGGAAAACAGACAGTCTTGCCAACTCTGAAAAACAATGTGTTATCAAAAATTCAGAATCTAACAAACAGATCCCTATTCAGACACTTGGCCTTGCAGTTACACATGTAGAACAGAGATAGCCCCTCTTCAAATTCTTCAAAAATTAACCTGAAATCCTAAGAAGTTAGACTCTGCATGCAGCACAATAGCCTTCCCATCGAGCACAGCTTAGGATCTAGCTAGGACAGACTTAATCAGCATAAACTAACATATTCTACAATCTGAGTTGGACAGACTAACAGGAGTTACTGAAGTGGGAATGAGAGATAGGTGATGTTTAGGAATTGAAAGCAGGCATCTAGCCCTCCTGTCCTGTGAGCTGCTGTGTTGGGGGTGGGGGGGTGGAAAAGGGTGGGTCAGGTGCAGCACTAAACAGCAGTCTCTGACAAAACAAGGGTCCAGGCTCTGCTGTGCTATCTCTGTCTGAGCACTCTGGGCAGAGGACAGAGGTTAGCTGAGCTCCCATAAGTTATTTCAGAGCCAGATTCAGTTGGAGCAGTGACGTCCTCTGACAAACACAAGGAGGATATTTCTCTGCTTGGGAGGGGGGAGGGGACGGGACAGAGAGCTGACAGCTTTGGAGCCAGACTGAGATGAGCAGCAGAGATTAGATACTCAGCAGAGCTTGATTGCTTGCAAAGTGATGCCCTTGAAGGCAAGCGCCCTCCTGCAGTGCTTACCCTGCTTACCGGGTTTGACCGACCCTGGGGCACAGAATGTAGAAGTCTGCCCAGCACTGTTCTTGTACTAGGATGTTATAATGCCGTTGTATCGCTCCATGGTGCGACCGCACCTTGAGTATTGTGTTCAATTCTGGTCGCCGCATCTCAAGAAAGATATAGTAGAATTGGAAAAGGTGCAGCGAAGGGCGACTAAAATGATAGCGGGGATGGGACGACTTCGCTATGAAGAAAGATTAAGGAGGCTAGGGCTATTCAGCTTGGAGAAGAGACAGCTGAGGGGAGACATGATAGAGATATATAAAATAATGAGTGGAGTGGAACAGGTGGATGTGAAGCATCTGTTCATGCTTTCCAAAAATACTAGGACTAGGGGGCATGTGATGAAACTACACTGTAGTAAATTTAAAACAAATCAGAGAAACTTTTTCTTCACCCAAAGTATAATTAAACTCTGGAATTCGTTGCCGGAGAAAGTGGTGAAGGCGGTTAGCTTAGCAGAGTTTAAAAAGGGGTTGGACGGTTTCCTAAAGGACAAGTCCATAAACCGCTACTAAATGGGAAAAATCCACAATTCCAGGAATAACATGTATAGAATGTTTGGGAAGCTTGCCAGGTGCCCTTGGCCTGGATTGGCTGCTGTCGTGGACAGGATGCTGGGCTCGATGGACCCTTGGTCTTTTCCCAGTATGGCATTACTTAGGTTCTGAAGCTAATGTCAAAATCCCTTAAAATTTACACCTCAGCCCATCCATATCTATTCAGTCACGATCAGGGCATAGACCGTAGAAGAGTGCCCAGCACCGGTTTTGCTTCCCAATTACTAGCGTCGCCACCTAATCTCCGCTAAAATTTTGTGGATCCATTCCCTCTAAACAGGATTCCTTTGTGTTTATCCCACGTTTTCATCTCCACCACCTCCTGCGGGAGGGCATTCCACATATCCACCACCCTCTCTGTGAAAAAATACTTCCTGACATTACTTTTGAGCCCCTTCAACCTCAATTCATATCCTCTAATTCTACCGCTTTCCCATCTCCAAAAAAGGTTTGTTTGCGGATTAACACCTTTCAAATATTTGAACATCTATATCATGTCATCCCTGTGAGAAATGGAGTCTGACAAGAGTATGGTGATAAAATATTTAAAGATGTTCCTTTTTGTTGGTAAAGAGTGTATTTGTTCCCTGATGTGGCTAGGACAACTTTTTTGTTTATTGGTTTCTCTGCTTTTCCTTTATGTGATAGCTTTGCCCAGTCTCTCTTCCTTTTGCCTTTTGTACAGAATAAATTTCTCACAACTTACAACTCCTAAAGTGTCAGTTACATGAACAAACCATCCTCATGATCGCATTCTTTTTCACATACAGAACTTCATATTCTTCTAAAGGCCAGAGCCATAGAAAAATAGTTTTCCCGTTCAATTAATGACCACCGTTTGGTCCTACAGAGCCCCAAATTCATTCACTTAGAAACCACGAGACACTGTGCCTTCTTTTCCCTCTCCCCTCACATCTGAAACACTCTACCTCTTTCCATTCATAGTGACCTTTCACTTAAGTCCTTCATGGCCAATCTGAAGACCTGGCTTTTTAGGAAGGCTTTCGGAGACTGAGTCCCATTGGATTCCCTAGTGTGTGGTAGTTGAGACCGATAAATATACCTTTGTTTTAATATCCTGCTCTCCTGTCTTCTTACTTTATTAGTGTGACTGTGTGCCTTTCTTGTCATCAATGAAGTACCTTTAGTTTCAGAAATGTTTAGATTATACACAGTTCTGCTCTGCCTCGGCAGATAGAGCAGAACAGCAAGTTTTAATAAACCATAAGGTTCCCAGCCAAGTTGTCAATAGTAAAGAGGCTCCATCAAGAATAATGTGGCTTATGTTATTTAAGCCATGTTAAATCACATTAATACAGGCTAATGTGCATTAACACAGTTTAGCATGTTAATGCAATGTAGTAAATGAGGGCAACTGTATGCCTCAAAAGAACTGGGTCAACCTAGTATTTTTGTCTGGATTTACTGTAAGGAGTTTCCCTACATTTAGGTGTGCAATGACAGAAAATCCTTGCAGAACAGAGCTCTAAATGGGTAGAAAGTTAAACTCTGAGGAGGAAATGTTGGAAAAGCAATCTATTTCCCTGCGAATAAAACACATCGAGCCACAGAATTCTCATTATAGAATTTTGCGGTTGCTTGCCTGAGGATATTATTAAAGATGTTGCTTGTATGGAAGAGACTGGGCAATGAGGAGATAAAAGGGCAGGAGAAGCAGATAATCATTATTTAAATCAAATTAGTTAAACAATTGATTTTTGCTTGTTTGACTGTTTCTGCTTTCTAATACTAAAGGCAAGCTATTCCTAGAGTTAGACTGCAAAATTCAATCTTTTTGGCACTGGGGGACATTAGGCAAGCACTAAGCATTCTGCTACCCAAATAACATCACGTTTGACATAGTGTGAAAGCTGATTGTCAAGAAAGGATGTACAATAACTTTGAAATGGTTAATGCTAAGGAAATTCATACTTTTAGGTGCCGATCATCAAAAGTAAACGCGGGTGCTAGAGACCATTAACGCCGTACTAGTGCCCGCATTTACCAGAGCAGAATGATCAGAGGGGTCTAGTGCAGCAATCAACGAGCACGCCAGGCCTTAGCACGCAGATAGCATGCAAATGTAGTCAAGCGTCAGCGTGCACAGGAGGAGCAAGAAGAAAGAAGAGCAGGGGGCAGGCTGTGAATGTGGCACCGCCGGAGACTGGTGCTGAAGAAGGCTTCGGCTAGCGGGGGATGGGGATCCCCGCCAGCCAAACCAGAGGCCCAGACGAAATTTGCGGGGGCCCAGGCCCCCATGGCACCCGTAGCTACGCCCCTGCTGCAAAATCTACTGGTTTTGAATGCTTTTGGCAGCAGAAGGAAGCCTGTGTAAGCCCTCGAATGCTGGCTGTGAGAAACAGCAGACCCAAATGTGAAGCACACATTGATGTTCTTGTCCTGCATCTAAGTTTACAGCAGCCATGCTTTAAAAAAAAAAAACAAAGCACACATGGCATCTGTTACTTGCATATAAATATAAGCATCGGGCCACGTAAATAGCAGGCCTATCTTTGGCCACTATGAACTTAGCCCGCCAGTACTGAATATTGACTTAGCTGCCTAAGTTTATGGCTGCCAAAAATAAACTGGATATTCAATGCCGGTCACCAGAAATGGCCCAGCATTGAATATCCTGTTTCACCATCGACTGCGGGAGGCAGCCGGGCTGCCTCCCACAGTCTAAATATCGACCCCATTATCGTTGCTCTGCTTATTTAGCAAAGTCAAGCAACAGAATAGTGTATCCTTTAAAGTCACTGTTGGGGTTGTATGCTGTAATGATTATGGAACGCCACAAGGCGGGTTGGAATCATTCCGCTTCTTGGTAGACATTTCAACAAATTTGGGAAACCGTGTGGACAATACTACCAAATAAGGCATGGATTTTGAACTGTTAATTTTGTAACTCAGTACATGGCTCTTAAACCATTATATATGCTTTTGGGCTTAGATAAGAGTCCACCAAACCTGGAAATTCAGTTCTTCTGTCATGAGAAAGGGGAAGTGGGTGGGTTTTGGGATATGGGAGAAAAGGAACAGAAAAATGTTATGCTTTCCTTCTTGTTGTATTGTTATCTGAGTGGAGTGGAACAGGTGAATGTGAAGCGTCTGTTCACACTTTCCAAAAATACTAGGACTAGGGGGCATGCGATGAAAGTACAGTGTAGTACATTTAAAACAAATAGGAGAAATTTTTTCTTCACCCAACGCGTAATTAAACTCTGGACTTTGTTGCCGGAGAATGTGGTGAAGGCGGTTAGCTTGGCAGAACTTAAAAAGGGTTTGGACGGTTTCCTAAAGGACAAGTCCATAGACCGCTACTAAATGGACTTGGAAAAATCCACAATTTCGGGACTAACATGTATAGAATGTTTGTATGTTTGGGAAGCTGCGAGGTGCCCTTGACCTGGATTGGCCGCGGTCGGGGACAGGATGCTGGGGTTGATGGGCCTTTAGTCTTTTCCCAGTGTGGCATTACTTATGTACTTATGTAATAAAAATATATATTTTGAAAAAGTCACTGTTGAGGTTTCATATACAAGCTGTTTTAGAGTCTAGTTTAGTATTTTAGGTTACATTTTAGAGTTTATCATTTTGGCACTGTCTGTTTAGTGCCAGGGTGGTCCAGAGGTGTAGTCAGGGTAGAGCTTCGATTTACCCAATTAGCAGCAGTGTTCAGTGGCTAAAGCTAAGACAGCAAAAATGTTGTCCTAACTTTATCCACTGAGCCACTCAGGCATCAGTCTGAATATCAGCCAGTGCCTGAGTTACTTCTGGGTGTCCATGCTGACCTGGATATTCAATACTGGTGCCCAGACATGGCCCAACATTAAATACCTGGGTTTACTTCAGCCCAAGGCTGTCAGTGGCTTAAAAACCACAGACCGCCATAGGCAGAATATCAACCAGTTGGTTTCTGAAATGCATTTGCAGACACAGTAAAACCCAGTACATTAGGACTCCTCCACTCTCAATACTCACCTTCTGCCACTGCTGTATCCAAGACTTAGGATATGTTATTGTTTTTTTTAATATTGGTACAGTGCTGGTTCCTTGCAAGTAAGCTGTTTTGAAAAAAATGTGATCTGGATATAACTGTTGCATCTAGTTATCATCCCATCTCTAATCTGTCAAATGTTTCCAAAATAACTGAGCAGTATTTCAGCAGTTTAATGTGATAAATTCAATACTCTCTACCCACGTCAATCAGGTTTTAATGCAAACCATAGTACGAAGTCTCTCACAGTGGACCAATTTAGTGAAATAATGAGTCATTTAATTATTGGTAAAGCAGGCTGTCATTGCCTCTTTACAGTTGTCTATTACACAGTTGATATTCCCAGTACTTCTGATCTTGCTGTTCTGAACTCCTGCTTTATTGCTATAAGCCCATTGACTGGGAAGGCATCAACTGAAGCATTCTCTGGGTGATTCTCAGGTCCCCTCAATCCCCTTGGGCCTCCATTCTTGCTACTCAGTGCCCCCTCTAGCTGCCTGTCAGGTTCTGGGGAGATCTTGCAGCCATCTGCATATTCTTCCCAGCATTCTTTGGGATGACTCCTAAGTCCATCCCAATCCACTCAGGTCTCTGTTCCTGCTACCCATCGCAGGCCAAGAAGAAAGTAGAAGACAATGGATGGTGAGGTGATGAAAGCAGAAAGTGGGCAATGTGGTCTTCAGGTATGCAGTGGTTTGAGCTGGGAAATAAGATTGGAAAGAGTCAGTATCAAGAAGAGAAAGTATAGTGGAGCCATTAGAAATAAGGTGAAGGCAAATGCAACCTGTGGAAAAGCAAAGCAGCAGCATGCACCACAACACCTGGCAGGCAGCTGGTGGGAGGTCTGGGTAACAGGAATAGAGATCTGAGTGGATTGGGGTGGACCTGGGGAGGGTCCCTGGGGGAGGAATGCTGGGAGGAATATGCAGATGGTCTACAAGATGCCCCAGAACCTTGCAGGTAACCGGTGGGAGTAAGGTTCTGGGGCATCTTGTAGACCATCTGCATATTCCTCCCAGCATTCCTCCCCCAGGGACCCTCCCCAGGTCCACCCCAATCCACTCAGATCTCTATTCCTGTTACCCAGACCTCCCACCAGCTGCCTGCCAGGTGTTGTGGTGCATGCTGCTGCTTTGCTTTTCCACAGGTTGCATTTGCCTTCACCTTATTTCTAATGGCTCCACTATACTTTCTCTCCTTGATACTGACTCTTTCCAATCTTATTTCCCAGCTCAAACCACTACATACCTGAAGACCACATTGCCCACTTTCTGCTTTCATCACCTCACCATCCATTGTCTTCTACTTTCTTCTTGGCTTTCAAGCTTCAATGTTTTCTTCCTTTCATTCAACCATTTTCATTGTGTTCAAATGCATTTCCTCTTCATCACTGTCATCATGCCTCCCATATTCTTCTCCATACTCTCTTGCTCCTTTTACTGCTGTCTGCTGTGGATATCAATCCCAGTCCTTCAAATCAACTCTCACCCCACCAAGGCAGGTCACACCACAGCCTCTCCAATCTTATTTCTGTTCCTCTCTTTCCTCCTTCTTCTTCTCTGCCTTTTTCACATGCCCTGTGGAATGTCCGCTGTGTCTCCAACAAGTTTGTCTTCATTCATGACATCTTATCTCTCATGCTCTCCATTTTCTTGCTCTGACTGAGACTTGGCTTTTCCGTGAAGACTCTGTTTCAGTTGCTGCCCTGTGTCGCGGAGGTTACCTTTTCTCCCATACACCTCACCCAGTTAGCCACAATGGTGGTGTTGGGCTACTACTCTCATCTTCTTGTAGATTTCAACCACTTCTTCTATCTCAGTCTCACTGCTTTTCTTCCACTCCATCCACATATTCACATCACTACCTCTCCGGGTAGCAGTCATTTATTTACTCCCTGATAAGTCCCTCTCCTCCTTTCTTACTGATTTTGACTCGTGACTGTCCTTCTTTTTCAAACCAACTTCCCCTCCCTCATTATTGGTGATTTTAATGTTCATGCTAATGACCCCTCTGGCTCTTATGTCTCTGAGTTTCTTGTTTTTAACATCTTCATTCAATCTTCAACTGTGCACCGCTACTCCTACTCACCAGCATGACCACTATCTCGATCTTGTCTTTTCCAACTGCTCACTTTCTAATTTCTGTACCACAGTTCTTCCCCTCTCTGATCATCATCTGATAACTTTCACACTTAATTACCTTCCTCTCAGTCTCATCCAATCTCCACCAACACATTTAGGACACTTTAGGCTATTGACCCTAGTTGCACTCTCTCCACCACTGTTTCATCTCTCCTCTCATTCACTATGCTACCCAACTTTGTCAATGAGGCTGTCTCTTCCTATAATACTATTCTCTCATTTGCTCTTGACACTGTCACTCCACCCATTCCCTATTCTGTAAGACATACCAAACCCCAACTGACCTCCAGAATCCACAACCTATGCTCCTGTGACCACTCTGCTGAGCTCCTTTGGCTAAAACCCCATGCCCATGCTGAATTCATACATTTCAAATTCTTGCTGATCTCCTTCTAGTCTGCTCTTTCACTTACCAAACAAGACTACTAAATCCATTTGACAAATTCTCTTGGCTTCAACCCTCGCTGAATCTTTACCACACTGAACTCTCCCCTCAAAGTGCCTCCACCTCTAATCCCCCTTCATTTTCTCCTCAGACTACGGCTGAGTACTTCCATGACAACGTTCACAAGATTAACCTTGAGTTCTCTACAAGTCACCTCCATCTCACCTTCCTCCACCGCTTTCGCTCAATCTTCCTTCAACCCCTGCCTTGTTTTCCTCTGCAAATATTCTTTCCCCTTCCAAATTCACTACTTGTTTCTCTGATCCCATTCCCATGCATCTACTCAGCACTATCTCTTCCACTGTCATAGCCTCAATATTTCACTTTCCATTGTAACTGTTCCTGATGCCTTCAAACATGCTGTGGTTACATCACTCCATAAAAAGCCTTCACTGGACCCTATCTGCCCTTCCAACTATTACCCTACATAAGTACATAAGTAGTGCCATACTGGGAAAGACCAAAGGTCCATCTAGCCCAGCATCCTGTCACCGACAGTGGCCAATCCAGGTCAAGGGCACCTGGCACGCTCCCCAAACGTAAAAACATTCCAGACAAGTTATACCTAAAAATGCGGAATTTTTCCAAGTCCATTTAATAGCGGTCTATGGACTTGTCCTTTAGGAATCTATCTAACCCCTTTTTAAACTCCGTCAAGCTAACCGCCCGTACCACGTTCTCCGGCAACGAATTCCAGAGTCTAATTACACGTTGGGTGAAGAAAAATTTTCTCCGATTCGTTTTAAATTTACCACACTGTAGCTTCAACTCATGCCCTCTAGTCCTAGTATTTTTGGATAGCGTGAACAGTCGCTTCACATCCACCCGATCCATTCCACTCATTATTTTATACACTTCTATCATATCTCCCCTCAGCCGTCTCTTCTCCAAGCTGAAAAGCCCTAGCCTTCTCAGCCTCTCTTCGTAGGAAAGTCGTCCCATCCCCACTATCATTTTCGTCGCCCTTCGCTGTACCTTTTCCAATTCTACTATATCTTTTTTGAGATACGGAGACCAGTACTGAACACAATACTCCAGGTGCGGTCGCACCATGGAGCGATACAACGGCATTATAACATCCGCACACCTGGACTCCATACCCTTCCTAATAACACCCAACATTCTATTCGCTTTCCTAGCCACAGCAGCACACTGAGCAGAAGGTTTCAGCGTATCATCGACGACGACACCCAGATCCCTTTCTTGATCCGTAACTCCTAACGCGGAACCTTGCAAGACGTAGCTATAATTCGGGTTCCTCTTACCCACATGCATCACTTTGCACTTGTCAACATTGAACTTCATCTGCCACTTGCACGCCCATTCTCCCAGTCTCGCAAGGTCCTCCTGTAATCGTTCACATTCCTCCTGCGACTTGACGACCCTGAATAATTTTGTGTCATCTCCCTCCTCCCTTTCTTATCCAAGCTATTTGAAAGTGTTGTTCACCACTGTTGTCTTGACTTTCTTTCATCTCAAGTTATTCTTGATTCACTACAATCTGGTTTTCACTCTTTTCATTCGATAGAAGCAGCCCTTGCTAAAGTCTCCAGTGACCTGTTCCCAGCCAGATCCAAGGGCCTCTACTTATCAGTCTGTGCACTTCAAAGCTGTGTCTTGAGACCACTTCATTTCTCAATATATAGTTTTTCCCTTGATGCTCTGATCTCATCCTATGATTTTTTGTGTCATCTTTATGCTGATGATTCCCAGATCTACCTCTCCACACTAGAAATTTCAGCAGGAATCCAGACTCAAGTCTCAACCTGCTTGTCTAACATTGTTGCCTGGATGTCTAACATTGTTGCCTGGATGTCTCATCGCCATCTGAAATTTAACATGGCCAAAACTGAAATTCTTATCTTCTCCCCTAAACCCACCTCTCCTCTTTCTCCGTTTTCTATTTCTGTGGATAACACTCTCATCCTCCCTGTCTCGTCAGCTTGTAACCTTACAGTCATCTCTGACTCCTCTCTCTCTATGTCTACACATATCCAACAGACTGCTAAAACCTGTCACTTCTTTCTCTATAACATCTCCAAAACTCATCTCTTCCTTTCTGAACATGCTACCAAAACCCTTATCCACACTCTCATTACCTGTCGCTTAGATTACTGCAACTTGCTTCTCACAGGTCTTCCACCACTTCTCTCCCCTTCAATCTGTTCCAAATTCTGCTCCACAACTTATCTTTCACTAGTTTGCTACACTCACATAACCTCTCTCGTCAAGACACTTCATTGGCTCCCTATCTGCTTTCCTATGTAGTCCAAACTTCTCTTACTGACTTACAAGTGCATTCATTCTGCAGCTCCTTAGTATCTCTCCACTCTAATCTCTCCCCACACCTCTCCCCAGGAACTCTGTTCATCAGGTAATTCTCTCCCATCCGTAGCTTTCTCATCCATTGCCACCTTCAGACTCTGTTCCTTTTATTTTGCTGTACCTTAAAGCTGGAATAGATTTCCCGAGTTGGTATGTCAAGCTCAGTCTCCAGCTGTATTCAAATCTAGGCTAAAAATCCACCTTTTTGAGTCTGCTTTCAACTCTTGACTCCTATTCACCTGTTCATTAACCATGTCTGTTTTAATCATTCCCACAATCTCCCCAATCCCTTATTTGTCCTGTTTGTCTTGAAAAAATTGTAAGCTCTGATGAGAAGGGACTGTCTCATACATGTTTATGTACAGTGCTATATATGTCTAGAGGCACTATAGAAATAATAAAGTAGTAGTGTAGGAGTAGTAATGAAGTTGAATCCAGAGAAATCATCAGCAGAAATTACCAGCAGATCTTTTAGTTCAGAACTTTCACCTTCAAGTTTAGGATCACCTGGTCCACTTGCCAATACCATTAAGATAGTGGGAATTTACTGTAATCAGCACCTAGGGATAATGGCCCAGGTCTTTGCTGTTATTAAATACTAGTTAAAAAGGTCCGTTTCTGACACAAATGAAATGGGCGCTAGCAAGGTTTTCCTTGGCTCCCCTGCAGCCACCCTCTCCCCTGCCCCCCCTGCAGCCACCCATGTCCAGCGACCCCCTGCCCCCCCCTGCAGCCACCCATGTCCAGCAACCCTCCTCCCTCCCCTGCCCCCCTCCAGCCACCCATGTCCAGCAACCCTCCTCTGGACATGGATCAGCTGTGAGGCATGTTTTTTCCCCCCGGGTTCTGAAGTTGACATCATAATGGCTACGGTGATGTCAGCCTGATCTACGGCTCATGCTCCTAGCTCCCCAAAAATCAGGTATGTGGTACCGTGAGGCTGTTGCAAGAGATTGTGGCAGCCATTTTCCTAGGGCAGCTGCAAGGGGTAGGAGCAAGTAGGCTTCACTCCTGCCCCCATCAACCTCACCAGGACCATTAGATAGGCCCGGGGGGAGGTCGGGCCTATATTTTCTTATCTTCAGGGGAGTGAGTGGGAGGGGGGATTGGGCCAGGCAGGATTGTTGTTATTCTGGGGGGGGGGGTGATCAGGATGGGGGGGCAGCTGGAGCTGCTACCCAGAAGGTAATCGAGCATCAGCCAATAGTCAGACTGGTGCCCAGTTGTCTTCACCACATAAAGTTAGGAGAGTCTTTTTTCTGTCCTAACTTTATGCGGTTACTCAGCCAGTTAGCAAATTGAAAATCTCTGCTAACTGGCTAGTTTTCTGCACTGCCCTGTCTACGCCCTAACTCTGCCTCTGCACCACACACAAACTAGCCGATTTTGGCATGGGTGGACAGAGGGGGCATTCAACTGCACTGTCCAGTTAAGTGCTGTTGGATATCCCCAGTTAGCCCCAGCCTCTCCTGGCCACTTAAATCACTTTGAATATCGACCCCATTCTTTTTTGAGCTGACAGGCTAGACTGCACTGGATTGGACCTGCCAGAGTACACTGCTAGTCATGGGGACAGTTTCTCCAAATAGGTTAGTTTTGCATATACCATGACAGGAATAAACCTCACTCCTACACCAGAGCATGTGGAATATGATCTCAGTCTCTCAAACGAATTGGTAACACACGTCAGTTGTGATGTGTTGCTTAGCCTTGTCAGATTGCTTGTGATCTCTCTTGACGAGTGCGTGATGATTCATTGTTCATTTGTCTATTAAAATTGTATATTTGCTATTTTATTTTACTTGTGGCTATTTACTGTTAATACTTGTTTGGTCTCAGTTTGTCCACTGTTTATACAACATGTGTGGGCAGTGTGATTTTTATGATTGTTGGTTATATTCTCTTTGTTTATATTTGTTATTTTCCGTGTCCTTATTTAAGGAGTTTTGGTTGCTTTTTCTGGACAAATACACATAAATATATAAAGTATAAGTAAGGTACAGTTTTCTTTCAACACTCCTATCTACACTGAAACCAAAAACGCTATTTTTACCTTGTGCACATACAACAAACCCTGAGCATTGCTGATGATGCAAATAGAAACTTTCAGCAAAAAATGTTTGCCCAGATTGTAGACAGAGACGTTTAGCCTGCAGTTATCCAAACTTCAGTTTCATCAAGACTTCAACACTATCAGACACAAATAACAGCTTGACAGTGAACATAACATATGTGCTGAAATGAGGATACGCTTCCAGAGCTTTTCTCCTAAACAAGCCAACCATTGATGTCAGGATTAATGATGACAAATGCAGTTCTACTATGAAACACTTACTGACTGAAATGGCTGATGTTGATGTATCCTTCCTCTGCACTAGCCAAAAGATTTCCCTATGGAGATCTTGCAAAGTGGCTTGTGAGTCAGAGCCTTTCTTTGCATATATGTTAGCCAATGCTTCACAGATACTAGTGTGCTTTACTTAGCAGCACTAAAATGTGGCCTGCGCTAGCCTTATCGTGGATTTTTTCCATGTACTAAGGCCACTTCTAGTACTGCCAGTAAATGGCTGAATTTTACATTTTACAATAATAGCCACATGCTAATTTTCCCATTAGAGCATGCACACTTACTGATTCCTATTTTGTAGGTGGTAAGGGCTGACGTGCTAATTAGAGAATGACATGGGGACGGGGACCCGCAATAACCGCGGGGATGGGGACAGAGCTTGCAGGGCTGGGGCGGGGACAGATCCCACGGGGCGAGGACGGGGACAGAGCCCATGGAAACGGGACAGGGATGGGGACAGAGCCCATGAGGATAGGGACAAACTTTGTCCCTATGTTATTTTCTAATTTGAAGCCTGTTAATGAACTGGACTGTTATTTATGTTTTAGTGATGCAGACAACAATATTTTCATTTTTTAGAAAAACAAGCAAACATGCTGGCCACAACTAGCAAAATTTGCATGGGGGATCCTGTACATCCTGCTACCAGCACATCTTCTAAGAAGACATTTTCTATTGCAGGAAGGAATGTGGAAGACAGGAGAGCTAGACTGAATCCTGAGATTGCTGATGACTTCTTATTCATCCACAGATTAAAAAATCATAACAGTGCATCATAGGGCATATTTCTCCCCTCTAGGGCATACAGAACAGATTGTATTTTGTATCCCTGGACATTTTAACAGGGTGGATTAGGATTCCTTGGGGAAGTAGAAATCAGCTATTGTTGGGGTTAAAAGGGTAGAGGGTGGTGGTGAGGAGGGTTATTAAAGCTGCTCGCTATTATTATTGTTTTCTATTTGTAACTTATACAGAATACTTGCACAGCATATTGTTCCTTTTTATACTTTAATAAAAAGATTTAAATATAAAATCATAATTGTTTGAGGCTTCTGCAGATGAGAACAGAGCCCATGGGGATGGAGCGGGGACAAGGACAGGGCCTGCGGGGACAGGGCGGGGCAGAGACAGGGCCTGCACGGATGGGGCGGGGATGGAGACAGAACCTATGAGGAAGGGGCCAAACTTTGTCCTCATGTCATTCTCTAGTGCTAATCCTGCACTAATCAGTTAGGGCTCCTTTTATGAAGCCAAAGTACTGATTCCCTCAGCGGTACATGCAACAAAGCCCATAGGAATTGAACGAACTTTGTTGCATTTGCTGCGTGGGAATCAGTACCACGGCTTTGTAAAAGGAACATTTGGTACTTGGCAATGCCACATGCTAACTAATTATAATAGCTACACCCACTCTTCACCCCCCTCCTCCAACACGCCCCCGGTGCTAAAAAATAAATTTTATTTTTCAGTGTAGGGATAGCATGCGCACATGAAAAACCTACCATGGGAAGCCTGGGGGTGCCCTGCAGTACAGCATTTTAAGGTTCGGTAAACAGTGCTTACTGCAGCTTAATAAAAGGACTTCTATATAAGCTAGAAATATTTGCTACTTAGAATGCCGTAGAGACAACCTAGGAGCGTCCAGTTACCTGTAAGAGATGCATGAACAGCTTTTATAACTGAATCATGAAAATTGTTGGAAAATCCATTCTGTTAAACACATTTTCAAGTATTCTAGCAGTTCAAACCAAAGAATAAGTCTCAGACCTTTTACAGAGTGATCTTCATATTGACACAGATGTTCAGGACTTTCATTTATTTTCAGTCTCTCATTTTTTTTTCTGGTTGACTTAATGAATATGTCTATGGATCATTTATACAGATTGTGGACCCTAATTATTATGGACAAATTTCTGCATACTGTACATGAATTTGTATGATATTCTAATTTAGGCTTGCTGACTCAGTTTTTCTTAAATTCTGCCAACAGAGTCAGATCTCTATAGCTAACATTAATATTTTAAGAACTGAAGCACTACCACTGTATAACACGTGTCCCTGTAATATGCATACAGCTGTTGAGAAACTGAAGCATGACGAAATATGCCACTTTCAGTTACAGTTTCAATTACATTTTTGGTTTGATTCACTACAATTTAATTTGGCTTCTGGAAGGCTAATATAAAAATTGCAAATAGCAACTGTCATGAAGATGATATTTTGCCCAAAAAATTCAAAGAAAAACATAAAACATCAGGAAAAAAACGTATTTAATCTGAAGAACAGGAGAGACTATTATAAATACGCCAATGTAAGTACTGTACTGTACAAGGAACAATTTTCACGTATACACAGACACCTTTAATTAGTCACCTGGAGGCCTCAATCTAGATACTTGTGCTCTTTGGGATCACAGTTAACACTTGGAAAGTTTTGTTAAACTTGGGAAAACTAAGACTTTTGCTCCATCAAACCTAGGTCTCTAATCGCCCATACAATTTTTGAAAACACTTCCCTTATTTTTATATTTTCATTTTTCACATGAGGCCAGGTCTGATTTTTCAGATATTCAAAAAGTACTTTGGGGTTTCATGATATTTTAAAAGTTCTATATACTCAATATCTCTTTTTCTCAACTTTGTCTTTTTTTTAATTTCACTCCCAATTTATCTATTTCTGTCAGCTTCACATTCATTTTGTCACATCTTGCATACTCATACTTGCATGAAACATATTTTCAGCATAAATAAAACCTTGTAATCAAAAATGTACTTCTTACCTGTTCTAACATGTTGCATGATCCCATGGGCATATGTATCCACAGTAATGTCTGACATTTCAAGCTATAATTACAATACTGTGGTACATCACCCCTTTCTTAAAAAAGAATGATTCACATACATATAAGTAAACACTAATCTTAACACAAGCTTCCACTACTGCATACATAAATAGATGCTGTAAATTAAATTCTGTTGATGTAGACATAACTGTGATAGAACCCTCATTCATAAAATATGCATAGAACACTTACGCTTACAAATCAATATCTCTACCTATTCAAACTACTCTACTATATGCACATCCCAACACTAAAATTTCCTTAGAGAGGCCATCTTTAAAGAGTTACTGAGAAGATCAGTTCATTTTAGCCAGTTATAGGTACATTTTCAGTTAAAATTTGTGCTAACTGGCTAAGTTATAAACCCTTCCCAGCATAGGCGCCCAGTATAATAGGCTTGGACAGGCTAAGTCTCCCCTGCTGTGCTCTGAGGGGTTTAAATTGTTGATTTACCTCCATCTTCACAGCAGGAGCTGCAGTGAAAGCCCTCTAGTCTTGTCCAGTTGTAGAAATTGGTTTATGGTTTGTTTACCTTACTGCTGGGAGAGCGGGGGAGGGGGGGTTGGCTGGAGGTGTCCTGGGTTGCCAGGGAGATATTTAACGAGGATGACTTCCGGACCTGCACTGAGGACAGATAGCAGCAGAATCATACTGGGCCAGCATGATCAGAAAAAGTCACCAGACAACAAAGGTAGAAAAGATCATTTATTTTCATTATAGTGTTTGGAATATGTCCACTTTGAGAATCAGGTGCTCAACATTAAAAGTTTATATTTATTTACTTATTTATGGCATTTTATCCCACATTAAACATGAATTAGGGTGTTTTGTGGCTCTAAATGAGAATTGTGATGATATGATCCCTTGTTTCATATTGTTGACGGTCTGCATTTTCCGTATGGGTGGTATATTGGTGTATTAGGTTCTGCCCAGTGTAATATTTATGGTACAGTAAGGTTCTGAGTGTGTTTTTGCACAAAGTTGTGCATAGTGTTTTGCAGTTGAGCGATTGTGCTTAGAATATGCTTTGAGCAGCCACTTTATTCTTTGACATATGATACATATCTAATATCTAAATTTAATAAAAGGTATTAATTGTGATTATTTTATTTTTATTTATTTATTTTTTCTGTGTGTTATCAGACAATTATGTATATAAGCTCCGCCCCTGGCTCCACCCCTAACCCCGCCCCCTTTAGCCTCCCCAAACAGTTGGGCCACCGACCGCCTATGCTTCCCAGAATGCTCCAGAAGCCAACTATTTTGGACTGGCTAAATCATGAGATATGAATGCAACACAAAAACGCACACTTGTTCTTGATCTGTCCCTGCTAATCTCAGGTCACATACTGTAGAAGTCTGCTCAGCACTGGTCCTACTTCCCAATCACTGGAGTGTGTTTTATTGTTTGCCGCCTACACAATAGGCAGGTTATAAATGGAATAAATAAATAAAAGCCCACTCCAGCCCATCCAAATCCATCTTTGCATAATCGGGACAGAGACCATAAAAGTCTGCCCTGTTTAGCCATAGTCGGGACACAGACTTTGGAAGTCCGCCTATTACTAGCTTGACTTCCCTAAACACCGACAAGTATTGTTTTGATTCCATCCTTTTTCCATTTAAGGATCCTTGTTGTTTATCCCATGCGTTTTTAAAGTCTGTTACAGTTTTCATCTCTACTGCCTCTCCATGAGGGCAGTCCAGGCGTCCACCACCCTCTCTGTGAAAAAGTACTTCCTGATGTTACTCCTAAGTCTATTATCCTGTAATCTCAATTCATGTCCTCTAGTTCTACTGCTTCCCCATCTCTGGAAAAGATTTGCATATATTAATACCTTACAAGTATTTAAATGTCTATATCATATCTCCCCTATCCCTCCTTTCATCTAGGGTGCACATATTCAGGTCCTCAAGTCTCTTCTCTTACATCTTTTGTCACAAACCCCAAATCATTTTTGTTGCTTTTCTCTGGAGTGCTTCAAGTCTTTATGTCCTTAACAAGTTACGGGCTTCATAACTGAACATAGTACTCCAACTGGGGCCTTACCAACGACTTGTATAGGGGCATTAAATACCTCCTTTCTGCTGGTTATACCTCTCTCTATTCAGCCCAGAATCGTTCTGGCTATGACAACTGCCTTGTCACATTGCTTTGCCACCTTGAGATCCTCAGATACTGTCACCCCAAGGTCTCTCTCCTGAGCTATGCTTATCAGTCTCTCACCCCCTATCTTGTACATCTCATTTGGAGTTTTGTACCCTGATGCATTGCTCTGCACTTCTTCGCATTCAATTTTACAAGCCAGATCTTAGACTATTATTTAATTTTTATAGATCCCTTCTCATGTTTTCTACTCCCTCTGTAGTGTCCACTCTGTTGAATATTTTTGTGTCATCTGCAAAAAGACAAACCTTTCCTTCTAATCCTTCAGCAATTTCACTCACAAATATATTCAATGGAATTGGTCACAATACCAATCGCTGGTGCACTCCACTATTCACCTTCCTTTCTTCCAAATAAACTCCATTCACCACCACCCTCTGTTGTCTGTCAGTCATCCAGTTTGCAATTCAGTTCACCACCTTGGGTCCTAACTTCAGCCCACTCAGTTTATTCAGGAGTCTCCTGTGAGGAACTGTGTCAAAGGTTTTGCTGAAATCCAAATAGATTACCTCTAGTGCATGTCCTTTATCCAGTTCTCTGGCCACCCTGGACCCGATGGTAAAATTTAGCAAGTTGCAAAAAGCGACCGATGCACAAAGGGGATTGCAAGCAAATAAGCTGCACAGATCCCCTTTTGCACATTGGTCATTGTTTGTGACTACAAGCTGTCAAATGCATTTTACACTTCTGTCAAGTGCATTTGACAGCTCCCGATGCAGACCTGACACAACCCTGACACCCCTCACTGATCCCTTCGCACCCTATCCCCCTGCATTCTCAAGGAACAAATATCTGGTGGTTCAGTGGACCCCTGATCACTCCGCAATCCTTTCCAGCCCCCCATGCAATCATTTCCCGGTGGTCCAGTGGACCCCTGACACTCCCCTCTGAAGCAAGATTGGCCCTGGTGGTCTAGTGATCCTGACTCCCCCACTCACACACATCCCCTTCCTGACCCCCATACCCCCTTCCTGATCCTTGACACCCCCCCCCCCCCAAAGTGAATATAAGAGAGAATTTAAAACTTTCTTGTTTAATCAGGCATATCAAAAAAGGAATGAATGAAGTAAGCTGGATGGATGAAACTGTTGAAACAGCATAATTGAGTATGTGAATTTTGAAGAATAGAAACTGGTCTTATTTTGCTTGTCTGTAATTGAACTCTGTAGTCTGCTGAATGTATAATTATGCTTATTATGTATGTACAATTGTGATCCGACAAGGATTTCGGTATTGAGCAGAATACACATTTTTAAAATAAACAATGGCCCTGGTGGTCTAGTGACTAGAGAATGATGCAGGGACAAAGTTTGACCCGTCCCCACTCTGTCCCCATCCCCACGAACTGTGTCCCCATCTCTGCCCCATCCCCGCAAACTCTGTCCCTATCCACAGAAGCATCACTGTTTAACCACCCTTAAGATTTACCTTTGGTTTTAAAAAACAAAGTCATGTGCATGTAAGGACTGCATAAACAAATTAAAACAAATGCCCTTAAAATGTAATAACACTGGACTGGTCTCTCAAACAATAATGAAACAGTGATGGAATATTCATTCACATAGCAAGCAATAATGAGCACTAATTTTTCCAATCATTCTACAACTCCAAGCACATTTAATTCTTTTCTCACTATACAAAACAGGGAACCACAGAAAAACTGAAATAGAGATCTCCCTCAACAAAGCCAGACTCTGTAAGCTGTGTAAACAGTGGTAAAAGAGAAACAGAAATGTATTTTCTCCTGCACTCTGCAAAATACAAAAATAGAAAAGTCGTACATTTCACAAAGCAGGCACATCTCAGTCCTTTAAAAGTATTAAATAAAAATATTTCTTTTCTACCTTTGTTGTCCGAGCACTTTTTTTTTCTAATTGGGCTGGTCCCAGTCTCTTTTCAACTTTCCATGTGTCAGTCTTCTCTAAATTCTTTTCCACATTGGCGTTTCCATTTCTTCTCTCTCCTCTTGGTTTCTTCCTTTCCTTCTCTACATCTGTCTGGCAGTGACCTTTCATTTCATGTCCGCCCCCCCCCCCCCCTTATTTGTGTTTATCCCCTTTTCTCTCACCTTAGTCTCTGTTTCACTTCTCATCTACCTACTAGCTTTTATCGTTGCTCCCTCTGTCTCTCATTTAATATCCAGTCTCCAGAACCCCTATCTTTCCCCACCAGTTCCCAGCTCCATCCTCTCTTTCATTCCCTTGCTTCCAAGGTCCATATCCCATGCTCTTCCTTCCTGTCCCCCCCTTGCAAGGTCATGTCACTCTCCCTCCCTCCCTTCTTCCTTCCCTCCAAGGTCCAATGTCGCTTTCCCTCCCCCCCTCCCCACAAAGTCTTGTAATGCTTTCCCTCCCTCCCAAGTTTGGTGTCACTCTCCCAATCTTCCTGCCTCCCCCCTCCCCACAGGGTCAGTGTGACTCTCCCTCCCTCCCTCCCTCTCTCCCTCCATTCCCACAAAGTCTGGTGTCATCCCCTCCAAGTCCAGTGTTGCTTGCTCTCCCACTCCACCCCCCACTGCCGCCACGTCCTGTGTCACACTCTCCCTCCCCCCTCTGCAAGCTCCAGTGTCACTCCTCCACCTCTCTGTTGCAGCCTTTCCATCTTTCTGGCAGCTGGCAGCGTTAGCAATGTAAGCACGCTGCCTTTGCGCGCCAGGAAGCTTTCTCTCTGCAGTGAGCGACCTGCCTACGCAGAAACAGGAAGTCGCAATAGAGAGAAGGCTTCTGGGCCACACGAAGGCAGCGTGCTTACATTATTAACGCTGCCAGCAGCCTGGAAGATGGAAAGGCTGCAGCGGGAGCATAGTGGAGAGGTGGAGGAATTACACCGGAGCTTGCAGAGGGAGGAGGGAGAGTGCGACACAGGACCTGGCGGCAGCAGGGGGAGGGAGAGTGAGCAAGCAAGCGAGTGACACTGGGCTTGTAAGGAAGGGAGGGAGAATGGGGAAAAAAGATAGGCGTCTGTTTTACCGCGGGTGCAGGGGTTATTACCGCTCCTGCGGGGCTGGGATATAACCTCTGTTTGCACCTGCGGTAAAACTTTGAAAAATTTTCCCATTCCTGCGGTTTTACTGTGGATTACTGCGGTTTACCAAGATAACCTGCTTCCCCCTTCCCTTCTCTCTCCCTCTTCCCCATATCTGGAAAAAGATGGAGGCAGGAGTACAGGAGCAACACCTCCAACCCTCCTGCCTCGGGCCCACCCTGCACAAAATGGCGAAGCATGTTTAGGTTCAATCAGCAGAGCACACCTTTTTTATGGGAAACACTGTATCTTTTATATTGCACTTCAAAATAAAATGTTTTAGATCTATCAGCATATTGTGCTATTGTTTTGCATCCATAGCAATCTGTGTTTTAAAAGCTGCAAGTGGCTTTACTATACAAGCCTCCATCAGAAGGTACTTTTTGAGCTACTTTCTAGTAGTAGATATAACACTAGAGTTTTTTTAATTGTCTATGGAAATAGATGATTCTAGAGTATATAACACCTGAGTATTTTTTTCCTGCTATTATGGTCTCTTATATGAGTGTACCATTGAATGTGTACATGTTTAGTAAAATATTCCAAACTTTAATGTTAATTTCGGTGTTAACTGACTTTGTGCTGCATTTTTCTTGCGTGTTGAATTGATACACACCCTCTTTCTTGACCCATTATCAATGTGTTTTTCTTATTTATACACGTGTCTGTGTATTAATGTATGTTTTTAGAACCTTGTTTGAGATCATATGAATTTTGACTGTATCATTTGGGTTACTTTTCTGTTCATTCATGTTTTTATAATGTTTTAATTTTTAGACTCCTGAGGTAGGCCTGATAGGCTGAAACACGACTTGTGTCTAGTCTTGAATATTGTTTAATAAATATTTTACATTTTGAAACATCATCTCTTCATTTTCTAAGTTACCTTCATTGTGGTTGTTGTGTCTTTGTGACTGCGAGGGCTTTTGTTCTTCTGTATTTACCTCGGCTTCTATTTATTAATTGCCTACATTCCCAAATAGCTCTAGGCAATGTACAAAGAACATAAAAACAGTAATAAAAATCATAAAATGTAAAAATATCAATAAAACAAACTGTAGAAATATAAACAAATATAAATTAAAAATAATAAAAAATAAAAAAAATCCAGCATGACAATTATACTGTCAGAATGGAGGATCTATTGGCCTCATTCATCTTCTAGAATATAAATCATATTTCTGATCTCACCTAAACAACCATGGGGTCAATATTCAATAGATTTAACCATCCAAAAATGGTCCCTGGCTGGTTAAGTTGTCTGTTTGGGGCTAACCAGTCATTTGGGATAAGCAGTATAAAATGTTTTGTACATTTTTGGGATCTTGCCGGGTGTTTGTGACCTGGATTGGCCACTGTTGGAAATAGGATGCTGGGCTCGATGGACCTTTGGTCTTTCCCAGTATGGCAATACTTATGTACTTATATACTTATTTTCAGTATGCTTAACTGCCTAGCGCCACTGAAAATAACCGGTTAGCACTAAGTCAAAACCGGCTATTTTGGGGGTGTTTCAGAGGTGGACTCAGCTGATTAGGTGCTGATTTTCAGAACTTAAGTGGCCAGGTTAACTGCATAAAATGGATTGCATAAATAGGATCACATAAAAGTGAGCCCTATCTTTATGCAGTAACTTATAATCGGTTAAGTGCTGAATATCACATTTAACTGGCTATGTGTTAGCTGGCTCTGCAAACCCAGAAGTTCAATGCTGGTGCCCGGACATGGCCCGGCATTGAATTTCTGGGTTTAGTGCCAGCAGCATCAGCATAATGTAACCTAGAGGAAAAAAAATAAAATAAAAAATGTTTTTTCTTACCTGGGGGGAGCTCCAGGCTGGAAGTGTGGAACCGGGAATTCCCAGTGTCTCTGGGGCTGTTTCTGGGCCGTTTCTGGGGGGGATATGGACTCCTGGGGTGTTTTCGGGGCTCCAGAGGGTTCACAGTGAGGGGAGAGCTGAGGCAGGCTGCCTGGGCTTCTCTGGGGTTTTCGGGCCCGTTTTAGGGTTGGTTTGAGGAGGGAGAGTAGCTGCGGGAGGCAGCGTTGAGGTTTTGACTCACGGGAATGATTGGGCACATCCCCGGGAGTGAAGAGCTCCACCGGGGCATGTGGCAGGGCGGCGTGGTGTGGTCCGGTCTCCCGTGGTCTTCGGCTCCTGTTTGGAGCTGGCGTGGGCTAGTGGCGGTGGGCAAGAAGGCCCAGCGTTCTGGGTCTCTTTGGAACCATTTGTGGGTTGAAAGTGAGGGAGCAGCATGATCGTGCGTCCGCCGCGATCGCGCATAGGGTTACCATATGGCTCCAGAAAAAGGAGGACACATTGATCCAGTCCAGGTTTTGCTTCCATTGAAAGCAATGGAAGTAAAATCCAGACTGGCTCAATCTGTCCTCCTTTTTCTGGAGCCATATGGTAACCCTAATCGCGTGGGGGCACCGAAGATCAAGGAACCTGGGCTCCCAGTAGGAAATGGCTGACATGTGGCCTGAAAGCTGGGAGGGGTGCGGAGAATGAAGCGCGTGTGCATGGCATGTGCACATCAACGGGGTTTTTTGGGAACTCCAGTTAGGCCTAGAAGCCTGGGCCTCGATTTTAGACTGGATTTCCAGCAAAATGGTGGTTTTTGGGGCCGTTTTTATTTTTAACTCCGTTTTCGGATTCAGACATCGGGGACCGGAACTGCTGGTGGTGGTCGAGAGAGGAGAAAATAAGGAACAAGGTAAGGGGTCTTTTGGCCCAAAATTTTGATTGGTTTATTTTTAAATAATGAAAATGTGTTTTTTTATTTTTAAAAATTAAGGGGTTAATGTGATTTGAATTTTGTTTGCGGATTTGGGGTCGGGGGATTTTATGGGATTTTTCTGGTGGGTTAGATTTGGAATGTTAATATTTTTAATAGGGATTTTGGAAGAGGGACGTAAATAAGGGGTTCTGAAAGGGTTAAAATTATAAATTCGACGAGGTAGGTAAAGGATGCGTTAATTTAATTTTTGATATGGGTTTAATTAAATTTGGGATTTTTTAGAGGGGTTTTAGGGGGGATAATTTTGTGTGGACACTAAATAAGGGTATTTTTGAAATTTAAAAAATATAATTCAGTAAGTAGTGAGGGGTTTTAGGTTTGGAGAAAATTTGGGGTAATTTGGATGAAGCGTATAGGGTTTTGTTTGTAGTTATTTAGTTTTACCATTAGTTTCTATGGGGAAAAGAGAGTTAAAATGAAGATTTAGTTGTACTGTCCAAGATTCCGTTGGTCAGCAGAGGAAATTGGAATCTTGAAAGGGGCATGTGATTGGATGAGGAGTCTCGGAATCTCAAGTCGAGATTCCATAACCTGGGCAACGGTGCTGCTGACCGTTGGGCAGAGGGGTGAAGGCTGTTGGAGAGAGTGGATGTGTTCTGCATGGTGTCTGAGCAAATAAATTACTAGGGAGGTAATAGGTATTAGGAAAGAGTGCTGAATGCATGAAATTAAAATTCTAACACTGTTTTGAAAGGGGGAATATCTGGTAATGTGTGAATAACATTTGAACTTAGGTAATTGGATTGAATGTTGTGGGTGCTTATACTGAACATACCCTTCCAGTATAGGGAAGTACCAGTGATAGAATAGGCCTGGAAGTGAGGTGCCATTTGATTATTTTTATTTATAAAAGTTATCAGCCCCGGTATTTGGAAGACCATTTAAATGTCACTCAGTATAGCTTTATATGCAAAGAGAATAGGGAGATAGAGTTTTCTTCCAAATGTATTTAATTAAGAGTGAGGTGAAGGTGGAAGAGGAACGTGGAAGCCAGCATCTGAAGAGGTGACCAGGCCCTCACGCAAGAAAGATTGGAACTGCATCAATTTCAGGGAGAAGAGGAAAAGTAGCTAAGTAACTGGGAAATGAACTTTAACTCAATACTTACCTGAGCGTAAATCTGTAGTCACCGAATGAGATCCTAAGGAAACAGAAAGGGATAAACAAAGTATCAAATTCTTGCTAATTGCAAGGAGGAAAATACATAACAGTTGCAACGGGTTCTGTAAATGTAAGAAAAGGAACATCTGATGTTTGTGCAGATAATTCTGTTTATTCTGCCTGTAAAGGGAAAAATTCAAGAAAATCTGGTATGATGTTCAGGTACACTAATTATATAGTTTTTTTTCTAAGTGTTTAAAGTTAAACAAAGCAGTAATTTTTTGAAGTTAATAAGGTATCATAATTCTGTTGGAAAGAAATAAAATTTATATTTTGCAATTATTCAAACTGGTCTCCTTCAAATTCAGAATTTATCCTAAACTTAGTTTTTTTTATTCCTCCCCCGTCCTTTGAGGACAGGAGACAAGGTTAGTTGATTTGTACCCCATCCCGGTTTGGCAGAGAGTTCCTGAGTGTGGGCCACGACGACTACCAACAACCAACCCTCAGAGAACCTACAGCCAACATCGCTTGCCTTACCAGGGAGGGTTGTTCACAATAACATAGTAACATAGTAGATGACGGCAGAAAAAGACCTGCACAGTCCATCCAGTCTGCCCAACAAGATAAACTCATATGTGTATCCTTACCTTGATTTGTACCTGCCTTTTTCAGGGCATAGACCGTACAAGTCTGCCCAGCAGTATTTCCCGCCTCCCAACCACCAGTCCCGCCTCCCATCACCGGCTCTGGCACAGACCGTATAAGTCTGCCCTCCACTATCCTCACCTCCCAACCACCAACCCCTCTTCCCCCACCACCCAATTTCGGCTAATAACACTGATCGCTGCTGGCTGAATATCGGGCTCTATGATTTCAAATTTTAATTTTCCTACAACTTTTTGGAGAGCATATTCCAACAATTAGGGGCATAGATGAAAAAAAAAACCTCTTTGAAGTTTCCACATATCTGATTGTTGGTACTACTAATCATTTATCCTGTTAGAAGGGCAGTGATTTACCTAGAATATATTAGTGCAATTTTTCTGTTAAATAACTAGGACTCCCAGACATTAAAGACTGTATTATTTTGCCTGCTCTACTGCCATTGGGCAGTTTTAGACCTGAAGGAATCACTCTCCCAATCCAGCAGCAACCATAACTATTGTCCAACGAGCTGAGTGTGTATTTTCCGAGTGTGGATATTGTTGCCACAGACATAAGACTTTCTTAGCTGCCTAATACTAATATATATATATATATATATATCTTGACTCCCACAATGTAAGATTATATCCACAGTCTTGTGTAGATTGTATTCAACAAACAATAAAGTTCAATTAAGTGGATTTATTCATTCTTGGTGACCTCACCAGTGCCACTTGCCTGTGAAATCACACTAGCAAGATAATCAGCACACACTTCTTCATTGGTTCACCTGATTAAACAAATTCTATGCGATCCTTATTCAATTTTAAAGTAAGAAAACTATTTAGTACTCATCTTAAATACCGGACTGGGGGCACTATGTCCGATATGCGTGTTTCGCCTCCATGGGCTTTTTCAAGGACTGTCCCCTGAAAAAAAAAATATCACTGCATGAGAATAATCCCTCACTATTCCCAAACATATAAATATACAAATCTATAGCTATTACCCTTAGCCATCTCTAGCACCAGCTCAGCTTATACTTGTGGAAAAACCCCTGCTAAGATGGCAACGGCGTCTTATTGACAAATTTAAATAGTACTTCCTAAAAATGATGTAATTTCCGCTCCCACTCTAAGTGGTCAACCAGAGTGCAATATCTTACAAATGACCTATAGTAATGACATCCATTCTAACTCCAAATTTAAACCTCCTGGCATTATAGTTTGGAGCTGATAGATTAATAATTGTTCTCTATAATTTAACAGTCTATCTATTGAACCTCCCTCCCTCCCTACTCTCATTTGTTCCACTACTCTCCACTGTAAAGTACTTACAGTGTGATGACAAGACATCCAATGATGTACCAACAGTGCTTGTGTGTTCTGAGTTACTATACAAGATTTATGTTCTACAAGGCGTAGTTTAATCGGGCGGGTACTTCTCCCCACATAGATCATATTGCAAGGACATGTGGAAGTATCAGTATAGAAATGGTTGCCAGGATCTTGGTGTGGTCCAAAATGGTCTGAAGGTCAGGATCATCATCATTAGGTTCAAAGAAACTGGAAAGGGCATTGGCCTATACGTTTTTCTCAGCCAGACAGAAGACTATCCAAAAGTCAAATCGAGAGAAAAAGAGTGACCATCGAGCCTGGCAAGGGTTGAGCCTCTGGGTCTCCTGTAGATACAGGAGGTTCTAATGGTCTGTAGTCACAATAAATGGGCATTTGGCTCCCTTGAAGAGATGGTGCCATTCCTCCAAGGCCAACTTAATGGCTAATAAATCCCAATCCCGAAATGTGTAATTCTTCTCCGCAGACATGAATTTCTTGGAAAAGAAGTCACAGGGTAACATTTTACCCTTGGAATGAGAGATGATGGCCCTGGTTCCTTTGGATGATGCATCGATTTCAACAAAGAAGGGTTTCTTGGGATCAGGAAGTCAGAGTACCAGGGCTGCTGTGAAGACTTGCTTCAAGCGGTCAAAAGCTAGTACCACCTCTTCAGGCCAATTTTGAGTATTAACTTCTTTCTAGATTAGGGTGGTAAGAGGTGTGGCAATAGTACAGTAGCCATGAATAAACTGACGATAGTAGCTTGTGAAACTCAAGAAACGCTGTAAGGCTCGTTGCCCCTGTGGAAAGGCTAGTTATGTATGGTCGATAGTTTTGTGGGATCCATTTTAAGGCCCTGGTCTGATATGATATAACCCAAGAAAGGCATTCTGCTCAAATAAGCACTTCTCCAACTTAGCATACAGGTGATTTTTACAAAGACACTGAAGAATATGTTTTACTTGTTCCCGATGCTGGGCTAGCACCTTAGAGTATATGAATATATGTTATATATGAATATAGAATGCAGTTCTGTACCAAATCCTGAAAGATGTCATTCATAAAGCTCTAGAAGACAGCTGGAGCGTTTGCAAGCCCAAATTGCATAACCAAGTACTCATAATGACCCTCTCTAGTGTTAAAGTACATCTTCCATTCATCTCCCTCGCTGATGAGAATCAGATTATAGGCTCCTCACAAATCTAGCTTTGTGAAAATGTGAGCTCCTTGAAAATGGTCGAACAGCTTGGATATCAATGGAAGCAGTTATTTGTTCTTGACAGTGATGGCATTCAGTCTTCGATAATCTATGCAGGGATGCAGAGTACCATCTTTCTTTCCTACAAAGGTGTATAGATGGATGAAGCCCCTTTGTAAATTCTCAGCCACAAAGGCAGACATAGCCTGCGTTTCAGAAATCGAGAGCTGATAAACCCTTTCTCATGGTGTGTCTTCCCTGACGAAAGATCAATGGGACAATCGTATTCCTGATCAGATGGAAGAGGCTACATAGGCAGACCATCTGAGGTACTGACATCTGTAATGGCCAGGGACATTACAGGAGATACAGGGTCAAGGCAGCAGTTCTGGCAAGGCCTACTCCATGTGGCGAGTTCCCCTTTATCCCAATCTATTACTGGATTATGTCCTTTTAACTCTGGAGTCTATGAAGGCTTCAGTGATAGTTCATGTTCCAACTCAAGAGATGCTGGTACCAAAAATTAAGTGTGGGGAATCCAGACAGAGGATCCTAGCACTGTTTCTCCAGCCAGAACTAGGCCCAAAAGTTTCTCAACTTGTTTCGGTACTTCTCAGCACAGTAGAGACACAAATTCTATGTTTGTCGTCTCTGCTCTCAAGTTCCAAGAGAGAGAAACAGGTTGGGTGGCCTTTTCTTCCTGACTGTGACCCAAGGGCTCACTTACCAAGTATGGACTGCATGGGTTCCCTGAGGAGAGCAGAGAGATGATGTAAGCCACTTGAGCCCTTTTTGAAGTGAAGTCCCTAGCTTGCAGTTCAAAGGTGATCTGGCATTGATTGATAAACTCTCTGCATTGGGACTCCCATTGTATCTAGGAGGAGCCATGCCAGGTGCCATAGACAAAGGTGCCAAGGCTGAACTGTAAAGTGGTTCTGGAGAGGCTACAGCCTGTGGTGCCGCAAGCATCTGGAGATGGTCCATGCGAGTAGTCAGTTCCTGGATGGAACCAGAGAGTTGCTGAAGCTGGAGCGCCAACTCTTGGAGTAGTTGTAAAGTGGGTGACTCACCCAAGTTCATGGCCTTTGCAATATGTCACAACTTGGTAATAAGCCCTTGGGCCACAGTCGGGAAGAAAAGACCACCCAACCCAAAGGCTAGGTGGAGCCCCATCTGGTAGCAGGTGAGTCACCCCACATAGGGCTAGGTGAGAGAATGGCCCTTAAAAGAACCCTTGAGGGCACCCGGAAAAAGCCAGGGCAGACATTACCACTGAAGAGCCCTTGGGGGCTGGCCCAACAGAATGAGGCCAGGAAAAGCAGGAGCCTGAAGACTAGGAGACCAGGCACCAGGGAACACATGAACTGGAACAGGCTGGAAGACTGGAACATGGCTGGACTGGAGACTGGAGCATGGCATGACCAAGACTGGAGAACAATATGACTGAAGACTGGAGTACAATAGGACTGAAGATTGGAGCACAGAAGCACTTAAGACTGGAACAAGAGACAAGAACTGGAGATGCCAGAGCTGGAGTAACTGCAACTCAAACTAGGACAAGACCAGGTGACTCATTGCAAAGGCAAAGAAGTAGAGTCCTAAGATTCCTTATATGGCCCTGATGATGTCATTTCTGGGCGCCAGAACCTCCTCACTCTTCTGGCCCTTTTAACAGATGTCTTTGGCATGTGTGTGTGCCTAAGGGAGCTGGCTCCTGCTGATACAGCACAGAACACAGGATGTCAGGCCAAGAGAGATTGCCCTGAAGCAGTGAGCCAACGGTCCCGTCCCACCAGCCAGAGGAAGCCACAGAGCCTGACCCCTGGACACAAAAGGTGAGTCAGGGCATGACCATGGCCATGACATTCCTGAGGGACCAAAGAAGGAAAAGTGAACAATAATCTATTATAAACAAGTCCCAAATATTGCTAAAAATGGGATGGTTGGGTCACTTTAACAAAAACAAAATTAAGGTGTTTACATACTCAAAAATGTATTCTTATAAAGGAAGAAATATCTTCATTCTTGGACACTTGCTGTGTTTTTAGCAACTGCATAAATAAAAGACTTATGATGAAAAGGTAGAAGGCATCTTACAATTTCACTTAATTATATTACTTCAGGTGAATGCCGAACAAATTACATTGACTCATCTTGGTCATTAAAATGATGCAGAATATAAGATTAAAGAGCTTTTCTAGTTGGAGTGTTAGTTAATGGCCTGCATAAAGCCTTTATGTAAAGTGCATGGGGCTTTATTGCATTAGCTAATGGTGCTGAATATAATGTCAGGCAAAGGCTCATTTTGGTGTAGTAGAAGTTAGGCCAGTGTTACTGTGATGCTTAAAACTCTGAAAGGCTTTTATATGTCTGGTAATTCATAAAGAAAAAGTTTGCTTTGGGACTGAAGAATTAGAACTCTGCATTTATAAATTTTTTATTTGCAGAATTTGATATGCTGCTTCTCAACTTCATATGACAGCAGCGTACAACAGGTTAAAAACAAAATACAACAAAACACAATGGGCTAGATTCTATGTATGGCACCTAAAAAATTGTCACTGGAAAAAGCGCTATTCTATAGGCCGCGCTTAAAGTTAGGTATAGTTTATAGAATAGTGCTTACACCCAGGAGTCACACCTAGTTTTAGACGCAGCCATTTGTGCAAATGTACGCACCAAATTTAGGCGTGCATCCCCTGTATTCTATAACAATGCATGAAAATGCTAGGAATGCCCCCATTCCATCCATGACCCTCCCATTTCTGAACCCCTTTTTTATAAACTCGTGCTTAAATTTGTGAACATAAGTTCCAAATTAAATCTAATTAGTGCCAATTGCTTGTTAAAATGCCAATTATTGGCACTAGCTCGTTATTCAATCAAATTTGCACACACAAATTTTGGTGACTTTTATAGAATTATGGGGGAATATGCATCAATAATCAACAATAAACAATTGAAATATAATCCAAAAGGGGAACAAGTATAGTAACACAATTCACATTGGAAGACAAGAAATGGAGACAAAAAGGAGAGAGAACCCAGAAAAGGTTAAAAATTAAAATAAGAATAAAAAGATATCATTTCAACATAAAATATGCTTGATAAAAAGTATGGGCCAACAAGGAGCATAATAAATAGAAAAAAGCCAAATTTTTACACAACCCTTATATTTCTTTAAAAAAAAGTCTCTGAACAAAGAATACAGTGTATGAAATGGACAGTAAGGGATAAGCTTAGAATGCAAATAGATAGGAAACCCTGTTTCCTGTTCAGTATTGTGACTACACCTCAAATACTGTGTGCAATTCCAGTCACTACACCTCAAAACAGCTATAGTGGAATTAGAAAAGGTACAGAGAAGGGTAACCAAAATAATAAAGGGGAAGGACAGCTTCCCTATGAGGAAAGCCTAAAGAGGGTAGGGCTGTTTAGCATGGAGAAGATAAGGCTAAGGGGGGGAGCTATGATAGAGTCTATGAAATCATGAGTGGAGTGGAATGGAGTAGATATACCTGAATCACTTGTTTACTCTTTCGAAAAGTACAAGGACTAAGGGAAAGTAATGCTGCTACTAAGTAGTACATTTGAAACAAATCATATTTTTTCACTGAACATGTAATTAAACCCTGGAATTCATTTACCAGAGAATGTGGTAAAAGCAGTACAGCAGGTTTTAAAAAAGATTTGGACAAGTTCTTAAAAGAAAGTCCATAAACCATTATTACACTAGGGAAAATCCACTACTTATTCCTGGGATAAGCAGCAGGAAATCTATTTTAATTGTTTGGGATCTTGCTAGGTACTTGTGAACTGGATTGGCCACTGTTGGAAACAGGACTCTGGGAATGAACGACTGTCCCAGAATGGTAATGCTTATGTACTTATGAAAGCTTGATGGGCCTGAATCACAGTCTTAAATTTAATCCAGCTTGCAATTGAAAGTCAACAGGGGGGAGTGACATGATTGAATTTTCATGCATTATAAAGTAAGAACTGCTGTGTTTTGTATTAGTTGTAAATGTTTGAATTGATAAGGTGGAATTCCAGATAATAATGAATTGCCCTGATTTAGGTGGCAGGTTCAAGTGGCTCCAGGTTTACATACCTCTTTACTACCAAGCAAATTTCAATAATGAAGGACTGTGAGAGCTAGGCTTGCCAGCAGATAAAATGATTCCTTCGCTCTCTTTTTCACACTATTTGATAAATTGCACGTTCACATACAAATGGTTGTTCCCAAGGACTTTCACTTCAAAGTTGTGGTAGCAATAGTAGTAAAACAGGTACAACAATAGTAAATACTCATCCAGAGCCAAAACCAGCAGATTCAGCTGTAGGGGATAGATTCCTGCCTATACAGTTCCAAATAGAGCTTGGTTAACAGCTTCCTGCATTCATCATTCGGACAATGCTTCAAACAGCATGGACTTTTGTCTGAATCTGCCAAGGCCTGCAATTCAGCAAGAAGCTAGTGGCCCACTTAGCTGACTCAGGCACTCATTCATTTTTTACTTCATTAATTTAAGTATTTAAATACTGCTTAGGCCTAAGTGGTTTACAGTTTCATTGTACAGGTACTGGGTCTGTCCCTAGTGGGCTCACAAACTAAGTACTACATTGTACTTCTGTTGTACCTGGGGCAACGGAGGCTTAAGTGACTTTCCCAGGGTCACATGGAGATGCAGAGGGAATTGCAACTACTGCATCATGGACTTCTTGTGCAGAGATATGGATCTCTGGTCAAGTTACCACAGCCACTTTGGAACCTGGGTTCAGAAAGACTTTCCTGAATTACAAGAACTGCATCTTCAATGGCATAAAATGGACATTCTTGTGGTTCCTGAAATCAGATTGTCCAGAACAAAATAAATTGTTTCGTTTATCATCAGGAACTGTGCTCTTGTCAGAACTGTATAAAATAGGCCATCCTGGGAACCAAAAGTCATCTGGTGATCTCATCAGATCTGATCTGTCATCATCGTAAAGCTTCATCAAATTTCTTTACTCATCTCTGCACTTCTCAGATATACCAGAGCAACTCCTACAAGCCAGATCACCAGCTTACCTGCATCTGCATCCAGAAGGAGAAGAACCTTGTTTCACTGCCACATTGTGTACCAGCTGTTTTGTACTAGTGAGTATGTAGCAGGTACTCCATTTGGGCCTCAGAAGTGCATGTTTTGTTTTTCAGAACCAGTGCTGATAAGTGTTCACATAAAACATTTAATGAACATTTGTTTCTTGCTTTTCTTGAGCTCCCTAGCCTTTGTACATAATTCTTACATTAAAATTGCCTCAGTTTTATTATTAGTTAATTTGTTTGCATGTAAATAAATCAGCTTTTATTTTTATAAATCTTTGGGCCTTGTGTCAGTTCCTTGTCAGTGTTCCCAGGAGCTAAGATTTGTATAGTCATGGGGATATAGCCTAGAAATCCTGATAACAGTGTGCTACCATTACATAATTGGCCCATCCCTTTTATGCAATGTTCACCACCAGGAGGCACTGTAACTGTAACCACTCCTCTTACAGTTTGGAGGTTCCACCAAGATAATAATTAATTACAATTAATTGCACTTAATTTATACTGACAAGCCCATATTGACATATATATAACAGTTCAATTGGTCTGGTTCTGGTTTGATAAACCACCTTTCATTACTTATACAGTATTCTAATATTCTAGTAGAAAGGCTTTAGCTTGGTGATTCAAATTGTTTTCTTGTTGATAAAGCAGGGTGCTATCCCTTGGCTTCATGCCCAGAAGTAAGCTCTATATTTATATCTTTGTTCCATAAACACATAGTCTTGGCTGCAATCCCAGAAATAAAGTTACTTTCCCTTTGAGTTAGGTTTACATAACATAAGAGTAGCCATACTGGGTCAGACCAATGGTCCATCTAGCCCAGTATCCTGTTTTCCAAACAGTGGCCGAGCCAGATCACAAGTATCTGGCAGAAACCCAAATTGTGGCAGCACTCCATGCTTCAAATCCTGGGGCAAGCAGTTGCTTCCCCCTGTCTGTCTCAATAGCAGACTATGGACTTTTCCTCCAGGAATTTATCCAAACATTTTTAAACACAAATACACTAACCACTGTTACCACATCCTCCGGCAAAGAGTTCCAGAGCTTAACTGTTCGTTGTGAAAAAATATTTCCTCCTATTTGTTTAAAAGTATTTCCATGTAATTTCCTTGAGTGTCCCCTAGTCTTTGTACTTTTGGAACGAGTAAAAAATCGATTTACTTCTACTCATTCTACATCACTCAGGATCTTGTAGGCCTCAATCATATCTCTCTTAATTCGTCTGATTTCCAAGTTGAAGAGCCCTAACCTCTTTAGCCTTTCCTCATACGAGAGGAGTTTCTTCCCCTTTATCATTTTGGTCGCTCTTCTTTGAACCTTTTCTAATTCCGCTATATCTTTTTTGAGATACGGCAACCAGAACTGAATGCAATACTCAAAGTGCAGGCGCACCGTGGAGCAATACAAAGGCATTATAGTATTTTCAGTCTTATTCACCATCCCTTTCCTAATAATTCCTAGCATCCTGTTTTCTTTTTTGGCTGCCACTGCACATTGAGCAGAAGATTTTAGTGTATTATCTACAATGACACCCAGATCTTTTTCTTGAGCGCTGACCCCCAAGGTGGACCCTAGCATCAGGTAACTATGATTCAGATTATTCTTTCCAATGTGCATCACCTTGCATTTGTCCACATTAAATTTCATCTTCCATTTGGACGCCCATTCTTCCAATTTCCTTAGGGTTTTCTGCAATATTTCACAGTCCGCACGTGTTTTAACAACCTTGAATATTTATATCATCTGCAAATTTGATCACCTCACTCATCGTTCTGATTTCCATATCATTTATAAATATGTTAAATAGTACCGGTCCCAGTACAGATCCCTGCAGCTCTCCACTGTTCACCCTCCTCCATTGAGAAAAATGACCATTTAACCCTATCCTCTGTTTTCTGTCCAATAACCAATTCCTAATCCATACCAGAACCTTGCCTCCTATCCCATAAGGCACAAACTTATATCAGGGACAATTTTTGACATTTCATGATAAAGATCCATTAGTAGTGGGGGACATTTTTAATTTAATTATAAACTCCAGACTGGATAAGTCATGAGGAAGAGGCAGGAATGGGGAAACATAGGGATAAATTTAGTTTAGTTTTACTTTAGTTTATATTTGATATATATTTCCTGCATTTTCATATCAATCCGAGGTATATGATATCTTCTTTGAATTTATTGGGTAGATGAGGGAATACGCTTTCTTCTCACATAATCACTGCTGCTACTCAAGAATAGATCTAATCCTGGTAGAGTCCTCTCTAGTAGAAGTGGGAGAAGTGAACACTGAAACAATCACATGGTCAGACTATGCCACTGTTAGGGTACAAGTAGACCACTACATTTTTGGAAATCAAATTAAAACCTTTTGGAAAATAAAAGAATCAGTAAGAAGGTGACTGAGGAAATAAAAGAATGTTTTAACTTAAATGACAGTGGGATGGTGAGCCCAACAGATTTCTGGGAGGATATGAAAGCTTATATCCAGGGGACCTTAATCTCTGGTACAGTATACCAGAAACAGAAAAGGATACTCAGCGAACAGCAACTTAAGCAAAAAGAAAACAAAACAAAACACTTTTTGAATAAATTTAAAGAATTGGGTAGGATAAGAGTGGAATAACAGGCACTGGAGACAGCTCAGGTTGTGCACTGCTTGGACCTTGCTAAATAGTGCTTTTTGAAGAAGAAAATAAAGTCAGTAAATTACTGACCAATAAGTTTTGAGAGGAATAGGAGATTCTGGGGACTTCTGATCTAGATTAGGGAAGGATTTACTGCAGGCCTTGACAAATTCTCTTTCAATCTAGGAGCCTACGCAAAAGCTATTTTAAACATAACCAAACTAGTTAGAACAAACTGAATTACAAGCTGAGCAATGTACTCCTCTTATTGACCTATAAGTGCATTCACTCTGCAGCTCCTCAGTACCTCTCCACTCTCATCTCTCCCTACATTCCTCCCCGGGAACTCTGTTCACTGGGTAAATCTCTCTTATCTGCACCCTTTTCCACTGCTAACTCCAAACTCCATTCCTTCTATCTTGCTGCACCATATGCCTGGAATAGACTTCCTGAGCCGGTCAAGCTCCATCTCTGGTCGTCTTCAAATCTAAGCTAAAAGCCCACCTTTTTTATGCTGCTTTTAACTCCTAACCCTTATTCACTTTGTTCAGAACCCTTATTTTATCATCCTCACTTTAATATTCCCTTATCTCTTGTTTGTCCTGTTTGTCTGTCCTAATTAGATTGTAAGCTCTATTGAGCAGGGACTGTCTCTTCATGTTCAAGTGTACAGCACTGCACACGTCTAGTAGTGCTATAAAAATGATAAGTAGTAGTAGTAGTTGAGTGAAAAAATATTTCCTCCTATTTGTTTTAAAAGTATTTTCATGTAATTTCTTTGAGTATCCCGTGGTATTTGTACTTTTTGAAAGAGTGAAAAATCAATTCACTTTTACCTGTTCTACACCACTCAGGATTTTGTAGACCACAATCATATCCTCCCTCAGTCATCTGTTTTCCAAGCTGAAGAGCTCTAACCTCTTTAGCCTTTCCTTATATGGGAGGAGTTCCATCCCCTTTATCATTTTGGTCACTCTCGTTTGAATGTTTTCTAATTCCACCATATCTTTTTTTAAGATACAGCAAACAAAATTGAACATAATACTCAAGGTGAGCTCACACCATGGAGCGATACAAAGGTATTATAATATTCTTGGTCTTATTTACCATCCCTTTCCTAACAATTCCTAGCATCCCATTTGCTCTTTTGGCTGCTGCTGCACATTGGACAAAAGATTTCAGCATATTGTCTACAATGACACCTAGATCTTTTTCTTCGGTGCTGACTCCTAAGGTGGACCCTAGCATCAGGCAACTATGATTCGGATTATTCTTCCTAATGTGCATCACTTCACATTTGTCCATGTAAAATTTCATCTGCTACTGTATTTATTTGCATGCCCAGTCTTCCAGTTTCTTAAGATATTCCTGCAATTTTTCACAGTCCGCATGTGTTTTGACAACTTTGAATAGTTTTGTGTCATCTGCAACTTTAATCACCTCGTCATTCTGATTTCCAGATCATTTTTTTTATTTATAAGTATGCTAAATAGCAGCATTCCCAGTATAGATCGCTGCAGCACTCCACTGTTCACCCACCTCAACTAAGAAAAATGGCCATTTAACCCTACCCTCTGTTTTCTGTCCAGTAACCAATTCCTAATCCATAGAAGGACTTTTGTCTGCTATCCCAAGACTTTTTAATTTTCTCAGGAATCTCTCATGAAGAACTTTGTCAAAAGCTTTCTGAAAATCTAGATGCACTTCATCAACTGGCTCAACTTTATCCACATGTTTATTTACGCCTTCAAATAAATGAAGCAAATTGGTGAGGCAAGACTTCCCTTGGCTGATCCCATGCTGACTCTGTTCCATTAAACCATGTTTGTCTATTTGTTTTGTAATGTTATTCTTTATAATAGTTTCCACTATTTTGCCCAGCAAGAATTGCCTGCATCAGGGGTCTTCGAACTGTGACATGCCAAGTTTGAGGTTCTAAGTAATAAAAATCCTCAAATATGCTTCAACTCTATTCACCTCAGTACTCCTGAACACTACAAGAATGGTGGCTTATCACAACACTGTAAAACAGTGTTGCTGAAACATGGTCTGTACCAGGCCTCTATGAACATATCGTTTATTTGCATTTGAATACATTTTTTTCATCTAGTGGATTCCTGAGCAGTGTATTATCTTTCTCCTTGGTCGTCGTCACTGTTCTTTCCTGTCTTGCATTCTCTGGCAAATTCTCTCTCTTTTTTTTTTTGCCTACTGACAGAACATTTAATAGTGGGATCGTGTAAGGTAGAGATTGTCTATATAATATTTTATGAATCAGGGCAAGTAATTTAAAAATTACCCTTGCTCTTATTGGTAGCAAAGAAAAAGACTCTGCAATTATGGTGTTACCCTGTCAAACTTGAGCTCCTCTACAACATCCTAGCTGCCTTGTATTACACTATCTGCAACCACTTACTGATTCTATCTACAGCCTGCATAGATCGCATTACAGTAATCCAAATGAGAGAAAATGCAAGCCTGTACTTCTGTTTTTGAACTGTTCAAGTTCAAAATATATACCAATTCAAAGCAATTGCCTTAATTTCATTTTAAAAATGTTTATGATGCATCTTAAAAGTTAAAGTAGAATCAAATAATAAAAGGGACTTGGATTTGCTGGTGGGTTTATGGCCAGGAGGAAGCTTCCTACATGTTTGGTGGGGCTGCCCAGACATTCATAAATTCTGGGAGGGGGTACTAGGTGTGTTTCAAGAGGTCATGGGGTTGACACTGGAGAAAAATTCTGTGTTCTGCTTTTTGATGAATCCTGGGGAAGGAGGTGATCCATATTTAGAGAAGTTTATAGTATATGGTATGATAGCAGCATGCAATCTGGTGGCAGTCAGATAGAGTAAGTAAATTGAAATGCGTGTCCCCAAATGGTATAAATAGACAGGAAGCTATCAGAACTGAATAGTGTTTTGAAGGAAAAACAGCCTCAAAGAGCTCATGGATAAAAGATTATCTGTAGAGCTAATTCAGATCAAATAGATCCTCTCTTCATCATTGGCACGCAGTGGCGTACCGGTGGGGAGGGGGCGGTGGGGGCAGTCCACCCTGGGTGCATGCTGCTGGGGGGGGTGCCGCGTGCCTGCTGGCCGAGTCCGCTCGTTCCCTCCCTGCTGCTCCCTCTGCGCGGAACAGATTACTTCCTGTTCCAGGGCAGAGGGAGCAGCAGGGAGGGAGGGAACGAGCGGACTCGGCCAACAGGCGCGCAGCACCCCCCCAGCAGGTAAAAATGCACCCGGGGGGAGGGTGTAATTTCGCCGGTGGAGGGGGAGTGTAATTTTGCCGGGGGGGGGGGGGGGGGGCGCTGCACCCGGGGGGGGGGGCACATTGGCGATCCACCCCGGGTGTCAGGCAGCCTAGGAACGCCACTGTTGGCATGTGAAAAAAATTATAACATATCATACACATTCATTCTACTGAGTACTGTGAAGTTGTGAGTTAAATGAGAATGAATGTGTATGATACGTTATAGTAATTCTGTCATGTTTCCTCTGTTTGTGGCAGTACTTCAACCTCCAAGACCCTGATGCAGCAAAAATGAAACGCTGGCCACCGTCGGCTTGGGGTGTGATTATTTAAACTGCCGCAGCAGCAGATAGTGCACTTGTTGCACACGGATTCGTGCAGTGGACACAGGCATAGGACAAGCCTGTCGGCATAAGTTACAAAGATAAGTGCTCTTGTTTGTATCGAAGCACAATCAACTTATTGCTTAGCTGGAAGCTTTAAAATTCTACAGGAGACAGAGTCAATGTAATATTGCAGTAGTATCAGCAATGTATGTTTCACCACCTATATAATGTTGTGGTTTAGACTCTATCGTTGAAGGTTTTTTTCACGTGCCAATGATGAAGAGAGGATCTATTTGATCCAATTCAGCTCTACAGATAATCTTTTATCCATGAGCTCTTTGAGGCCGCTTTTCCTTCAAAACACTATTCAGTTCTGATAGCTTCCTGTCTATTTATACCATTTGGTGACACGTATTTCAATTTACTTACTCTTGCGATTTGTGGTTCCCATTTCCCCTTATTATCTATTTGGCAATCAGGTAGAAACAATGGGAACTACCACACAGGAAGACCCTTCTGGGGAAATTAGGAGAGAATTACACCTTCAGAATAAAGTGTGTGGTCCCTTTGAAGGATCATATCAGCAGATGAATGGAGAAGAAGATGGAGGGGAAAATGAAGGATATGGCTGTAAGGGAAGAGAGGGGGAGAGCGATAATGCTGAATTATTTCAGGTTACGGTGGGTGGGGCTTAGGGAGCTGTAAAATGAACTTTGGTACTGTGATAGTGGCTAGAAAATGCTAGCAGTCCTAGTCCTAGAAAATAATTAACTAACTTTGCTAGGTTTAGCTATACAGATACGGTACTGAATATCAGCCGTACTCACATAACTTCTGGGTATTGCTGCTGCTCACTCACACATTCAATATTTGGGTCTAATTTGACTGGCAGCAGTGAGTGTTTTAAAAAATACTCACTACTGCCAGCTGAATATATTGACCTGAATGGGTATTTTTTTTGTTTAACAGTTGCTTGATGTGCTGCCTAAATATGAGAACACAAAAGGCAGTTTACATACTAATTAAATAGAGAAAAGGAATGCCAACATTCAGATAGGGAATCCAGAAGAGGAAAACAAAAGTTCTGCAGAAAGAGCAGTACAGTCCACAAAAGCAGAATCCACGTCTTCTAATAGTTAAAGAGGCTTTTATATTTTGGGGGGTGGGGGGATTTGGTTGGGGGTTAAATTAGCAAAATGCGAATGGCACACGAGTGTAGTTAATATTCCAATGTAGTTATTCTACTGAAATAATCATTCGGTAGTCTGATGTTATTTTCCTTGTTATGCTCTCTGTGTTTACCATTCTTCAATAAAGACATTTAAAAAAAATAGAGGCTTTTATTCTTGTGTTTTAATGTGGCAAGAATTAAAGCCTTTTTAACTATTAGAAGACGTGTACTCTGCTTTTGTGGACTGCAATATTCAGATAGGACAGGACAGTAAGGAAAATGTAAAGTTAGAGAAACATGACTAAGAAGGAATGAGATAAAAGTTTATAAAACCATGAGTGGGGTGGAATGGTTGTTTAGCCTTTCACAAAGCACAAATCCAAGAGGAACCTGCATAAAACTAATGACCATCAGACTGAAAATAAACTGTAGAATTTGTTTTCATGCAGTACACAATTAAGTTGCGGAATCTGTTGCCAGAGGACATGGTCAAGATGACCAGCACTATAAGATTCAAAGGACATTTGCATAAGTTCCTAGAGGAAGTCCTTAAAAATATATCGACCAAGTTCGCTTTGGGAGAGCCATTGCTTATCCCTGGACATGTGATGAGATACAGATCTACTTTTTTGAGGTCTGTCAGGTACTTATGGCTCCAAGAGGCCATTGGCGGAGACAAGATCCTGGGCTCAGTGGCCCTTGACCTAACTAAGCATAGCTTTTCTTATGTTCTTATATGATCTTAACTTTTTTCATATAGAAATTCGCTGTTAACTGACAAGTACCTAATAATAATAATAATTAAAAAAGACAAAACAAAGACTGGCTCCTTGTGATAACTAAGGAAGAGAAGGAGCCTCACATTCAGGAACCACAATCCCACTAGAGAGGCAAAAATGTCATGACTATGACAGGAAGATTAAACATCTTCCTTCTTTTCCAGCACACACTAGCCATGATTTTTTTTTTTTTTTTTACTATTATTTGCTGACCTAAGCTTTTCTATCACACATTTTTCTTCTCTATAAGAAACTTCCATCCAAGGGCAGAGTTTGAATTGGGCATCTTCAATGTGTTTGCCTGAAAGGATCTCAAGACTGCTGATGATGAAGGCATTCTGCTTCTGAAGTAGTTTTCTAGCACACACTACACTACATCATCCAGCAAGTGTCTCATTAATCTGCTGTTGAGTGGCTCTCGACATGCTTACCCCAATGCCTTTACTCTGTGCTTTGCTGTTTTGATCTTACCAACATCAAAAACCATAATATTGCAGTGCCACTGAAGAAACATATAAAGAAAATCTATTGATTTTTCAAATGGATTCAGGTCTCAAACTCTGGACCTTCCATACTAAGTGATAACAGAAATCATTTATAGTGATATTCATTTAAAAAAAAAAAGTCTAAGGTAGTTTTCCTTTAATCTCCTTTTTTATTTAATCAAAAGATATTCTTACATTTTACAGGTTTGGACATCAGGGACATGTACAGGGCAGGTTGCTAGAAAGCAGTAGATTTCTTTAAAATTTTGTGGAAAGTCTGACATTAGCAGTAGATTTCTTTAAAATTCTGTGTAAAGTCTGACATTAGCTCCCTGCAATCTCCCTTCAAAGCAATAAAGTTTCCTTTGGACCTTTAGAAAGTCTTTGCAACTTTTTAGCCATTTCTGCTTTGCTTCTCATTCTTCACTGAAGGTATTAATTCTGGAGTTTGTACTTCTAGATCTCTTAGAGGGCCAGTATTGATTTCTGATTATAATCAACATAGCAAAACTCTGACTTACTTAAAGCCTGATTAACAGAAAGGACTGGCTAACTAAGGGGCCCTTTTACTAAGCCTCATAAGCGTCTATGCACGCCCAACGTGCGCCAAAATGGAGTTACCACCCAGCTACTGATTTGCTCTAGTGGTAATTTCAATTTTGGTGCGCATCCGATACATGTGTCCGAAAAAAGTTATTTTCAGATGCGCGTATCGGACATACGCCAAGTGGCATTTGACACACGTAGGTCATAACTGCATGGTTACTGCATAAGACTTTACCGCTAGATCAATGGCTGGCGGTAAGATCTCAGACCCAAAATGGACGCACGTCAATTTTGATTTTGCCGCACATCCATTTTCGGCAAAAATTTTAAAAAGGCCTTTTTTACAGGCATGCTGAAAAATGGACCAGTGTGTGCCCAAAACCCACGCCTACACTACTGCAGGCTGTTTTTCAGCACACATTACTAAAAGGACCCCTAAGATACTATCAGCAATCTAAGAGGCCCATTTACTAAAGGGTTGCTGTGTGGCAACCCGGAACTACCGCTGGCCGACCATGGGTGTCGGTGATAGTTCCACCCCAGTGCACATCATTTTTGGCGCTACAGAAAATCAGGTTTGATTTTCTAGTGCAGGGGTTACCCAGCGGTAATCAGGCAGTGCTGTGCGTTACTGCCGGGTTAGCGCGGGAGCCCTTACTGCCACCCCAAACTGTTACATTGTATCAGACGCAAGGTGCTTGAGCCTTTCTTCATAAGGAAGCCGTTGTAACATATTTATCATTTTTGCTATCCTTATACCTTTTCAAATTCCGCTCTAACTTTCTAGACATGGGATGACCACAATGGCACACTGGTTTTTATTTGTTGTTTTTTGTTGACTACTGCTGCACATTGACCTAAGGATTTCACTTTATTGCCCACAGTGCTTCCAAGATAATTTTTCTGGATGGTGACTTTTGATATGCAATCTAGAATTGTGTACATATAGTTAGGACTATTTTTCCCTATGTGCATCATTTTGCACTTTTCAACATTGAATTTCATCTGCTATTTATAGAGGTTGCTCTCAAACGTCCCATCATTTAGCCCACCTTAAATCTGCTGTCACTTTGCACAGTGCTTCATGTCTTTTAAACAATTGGTCCACTTCTCCCTTCTGCTTTGTTTTGCCAACAGTGACTGAGTGCTTTGCATTGGAATGATGTGTAGGGAAGGAAGCTAGAATTCACCCTCATTGGATACGGGAGACAATAGTCCTCGATGGAATAACTTCTTCAAATGAACTGGTTACATATTCATGCAAGGAAAAACAAAAGAAGTGTCTGTTTGTTCAAGGGAGACATATAGGAGCAGGATACACCTTGCAAAAATTACCCTCTAGAATACACCATACTATCGTCTCTCTCTGGAGCAGCAAAGCACAAAAGAAAAAGGCAGGAAGAAGAGGAGAATAAATGACAGTGGGGAGCATTACAGCAGGTTTCCATGGTAGAGGAGGCAAAGGAGCAGGTCCCCATGGTAGAGAAGGCAGAAGAGCAGGTTTCCATGGTAGAGGAGACAGAGGAGCAGGTTTCCATGGTAGAAGGCAGAGGAGCAAGTTTCCATGGTAGAGGAGACAGAGGAGCAGGTTTCCATGGTAGAAGGCAGAGGAGCAGGTTTCCATGGTAGAGGAGACAGAGGAGCAGGTTTCCATGGTAGAAGGCAGAGGAGCAGGTTTCCATGGTAGAGGAGGCAAAGGAGCAGGTCCCCATGGTAGAGAAGGCAGAAGAGCAGGTTTCCATGGTAGAGGAGACAGAGGAGCAGGTTTCCATGGTAGAAGGCAGAGGAGCAGGTTTCCATGGTAGAGGAGCAGGTTTCCATGGTAGAAAGCAGAGGAGCAGGTTTCCATGGTAGAGGAGACAGAGGAGCAGGTTTCCATGGTAGAAGGCAGAGGAGCAGGTTTCCATGGTAGAGGAGGCAAAGGAGCAGGTCCCCATGGTAGAGAAGGCAGAAGAGCAGGTTTCCATGGTAGAGGAGGCAGAGGAGCAGGTTTCCATCGTAGAAGAGGCAGAGGAGCAGGTTTCCATGGTAGACAAGGCAGAGGAGCAGGTTTCCATGGAAGAAAAGGCAAAGGTGCAGGTTTCCATGGTAGAGGAGGCAAAGGAGCAGGTTTCCATGGAAGAGGAGGCAGAGGAGCAGGTTTCCATGGTAGAGGAGGCAGAGGAGCAGGTTTCCATAGTAGAGGAGACAGAGGAGCAGGTTTCCATGGTAGAGAAGGCAGAGGAGCAGGTTTCCATGGAAGAGGAGGCAAAGGAGCAGGTTTCCATGGTAGAGGAGGCAGAGGAGCAGGTTTCCATGGTAGAGGAGACAGAGGAGCAGGTTTCCATGGTAGAGGAGGCAGAGGAGCAGGTTTCCATGGTAGAGGAGACAGAGGAGCAGGTTTCCATAGTAGAAGGCCGAGGAGCAGGTTTCCATGGTAGAGGAGACAGAGGAGCAGGTTTCCATGGTAGAAGGCAGAGGAGCAGGTTTCCATGGTAGAGGAGGCAAAGGAGCAGGTCCCCATGGTAGAGAAGGCAGAAGAGCAGGTTTCCATGGTAGAGGAGACAGAGGAGCAGGTTTCCATGGTAGAAGGCAGAGGAGCAGGTTTCCATGGTAGAGGAGACAGAGGAGCAGGTTTCCATGGTAGAAGGCAGAGGAGCAGGTTTCCATGGTAGAGGAGGCAAAGGAGCAGGTCCCCATGGTAGAGAAGGCAGAAGAGCAGGTTTCCATGGTAGAGGAGGCAGAGGAGCAGGTTTCCATCGTAGAGGAGGAGCAGGTTTCCATGGTAGAAAAGGCAGACGAGCAGGTTTCCATGGTAGAGGAGACAGAGGAGCAGGTTTCCATGGTAGAGGAGACAGAGGAGCAGGTCCCCATGGTAGAGAAGGCAGAAGAGCAGGTTTCCATGGTAGAGGAGGCAGACGAGCAGGTTTCCATGGTAGAGGAGACAGAGGAGCAGGTTTCCATGGTAGAGGAGGCAGAGGAGCAGGTTTCCATGGTAGAGGAGACAGAGGAGCAGGTTTCCATGGTAGAGGAGGCAAAGGAGCAGGTTTCCATGGTAGAGGAGGCAAAGGAACAGGTTTCCATGGTAGAAGGCAGACGAGCAGGTTTCCATGGTAGAGGAGACAGAGGAGCAGGTTTCCATGGTAGAGGAGGCAGAGGAGCAGGTTTCCATGGTAGAGGAGACAGAGGAGCAGGTTTCCATGGAAGAGGAGGCAAAGGAGCAGGTTTCCATGGTAGAGGAGGCAAAGGATCAGGTTTCCATGGTAGAAGGCAGAGGAGCAGGTTTCCATGGTAGAGAAGGCAGAGGAGCAGGTTTCCATGGTAGAGGAGACAAAGGAGCAGGTTTCCATGGTTGAAAAGGCAGACGAGCAGGTTTCCATGGTAGAGGAGACAGAGGAGCAGGTTTCCATGGTAGAGGAGGCAGAGGAGCAGGTTTCCATGGTAGAGGAGGCAGAGGAGCAGGTTTCCATCATAGAGGAGGCAGAGGAGCAGGTTTCCATGGTAGAGAAGGCAGAGGAGCAGGTTTACATGGTAGAGGAGGCAGAGGAGCAGGTTTCCATGGTAGAGGAGGCAGAGGAGCAGGTTTCCATGGTAGAAGGCAGAGGAGCAGGTTTCCATGGTAGAGAAGGCAGAGGAGCAGGTTTCCATGGTAAAAAAGGCAGACAAGCAGGTTTCCATGGTAGAGGAGACAGAGGAGCAGGGTTCCATGGTAGAGGAGACAGAGGAGCAGGTTTCCATGGTAGAGGAGGCAGAGGAGCAGGTTTCTATGGTAGAAGGCAGAGGAGCAGGTTTCCATGGTAGAGGAGGCAGAGGAGCAGGTTTCCATGGTAGAGGAGGCAGAGGAGCAGGTTTCCATAGTAGAGGAGACAGAGGAGCAGGTTTCCATGGTAGAGGAGCAGGTTTCCATGGTAGAAAAGGCAGAGGAGCAGGTTTCCATGGTAGAGGAGACAGAGGAGCAGGTTTCCATGGTAGAAGGCAGAGGAGCAGGTTTCCATGGTAGAGGAGTCAGAGGAGCAGGTTTCCATGGTAGAAGGCAGAGGAGCAGGTTTCCATGGTAGAGGAGACAGAGGAGCAGGTTTCCATGGTAGAAGGCAGAGGAGCAGGTTTCCATGGTAGAGGAGACAGAGGAGCAGGTTTCCATGGTAGAAGGCAGAGGAGCAGGTTTCCATGGTAGAGGAGGCAAAGGAGCAGGCCCCCATGGTAGAGAAGGCAGAAGAGCAGGTTTCCACGGTAGAGGAGACAGAGGAGCAGATTTCCATGGTAGAGGAGGCAAAGCAGGTCCCCATGGTAGAGGAGGCAGAGGAGCAGGTTTCCGTGGCTCAAGAACAAATTAAAACTACAGGAAGTACTTGGGAAATTACCACCATACAGCAACCCCATTCAGATAAAACCATTGCTAGCTATTCTAGTGATCCAGCAGACTGGTTTGTTGATGAAAAACTGCGAAACTATTTTTCACTAAACAAACTTAGTCAAAACATTAGTGAATCATTTGCTTCTTGAAGGAAATATGGAAACAAAAGCAGGAGCTTAACAAAGGAGCGTTTCTATCAAACAAAAATAAATGGAGAAGTACTGTCAAGGGAATGGCTAACTAATGTTATGGGCTGCCATTATTGCTATTGCTGCAAATTATTCTCTAAAGGGCCCTTTTATCATCCATCAGTAGGGCTACTACCGGGTTTGCATGCAGCAAATCGAGCCCGGTGGTAATCCCAGGCCAGCCACAAGCCAATGCCAGAGCTAGAAAATATTTTCTATTTTCTAGCACCGGTGGTCTGGGAGTGGGCATGCGTGGTGGTAATCAGGCACCATGTGCTGCCCAATTACTACCAGAGCCCTCACCGCCTCCTAAATAAAAGGCAGTAATTTGATTTCCTACCAGTCAGTGAAACATGTATATTTTGATCCTGACCAATTGTCCTCCTTTATAACAGCTACTATTTAAGAAAAAACCGAATAGAAACTTGTCTGTAACTCAATTTGATGTAAAGATTATTTCCTATTTTTTTTTATCTCCAATATAGGACTATTGGACTCTGGTAGTGGACTTATATGAAACTATAGAATTGTTTAATTTGTGTATGGATAATATCTTAAGAATTAATTGCAATAGTGGAATTTTTCTTTTGCAAGTGATATGCTTGTGTGAAATGTATAATAACAATAAAGAGATTTAAACAATAAAAGGTGGTAATGGTTCCAGCAGTAAATGGCCACACAGCAATTTTTTAATTATCGCACAGCCATTTAGTGCCCCTAAAAAAAAAACACTTTTACCCACGGCAATGAAAGGTGGCCTTGGTGCATGGTGATCCCATGTGCCGACACCACTGTAGGCCATCTTTTACCATTATTTGGTAAAAGGACCCTTAAGAAAGAAACTGCCTTCAGTTCTGGATTTAATGACTGGAAAAATAGTTCCACTTATTTATACGATCATGAGCATTCAGTTGATCATCGCAATACTGTGCTTAGCATGTGTTCACTTAGAGATGTTAATGCGTGAATAGATTCTAATTTAGTTTATCAACTAGAAGCAGAGAGAAGATATTGGCAAAATGTCTTGAAACATGTAGTTGTTACTGTTCAGTTTCTAGCTGCAAGGGAGTTGCCTTTCCTTAACGATAATGAGCTGCTCTCATCACCACACAATGGTAATTTTCGGGGGTGCTTAGAATTAATTAGTTGCTTTGGTCCACTCTCCTCAGAACATCTAGCTAAATACGGAAATGCTGGCAGAGGAAGCACTAATTATTTGTCCTCTACCATTTGTGATTAATTCATACGTTTACCCCCAGATTCTATATATCGTGTTTAGATTTCTGCGCTGAAATCTAAGTGCATTCTAAAATAATGTGCATACTTTAATAACGGAGTGGAGGAGTAGCCTAGTGGTTAATGCAGTGGACTTTGATCTTGGGGAACTGAGTTCAATTCCCACTGTAGCCCCTTGTGACTCTGGGCAAGTCACTTAACCCTCCATTGCCCCGGTACAAAATAAGTACCTGAATATATGTAAACCACTTTGAATGTAGTTGCAAAAACCTCAGAAAGGCAGTATATCAAGTCCCATTTCCCTTTCCCTAATGAGCACTGATAACTGGAACTTAATCAGCAATAAAGAGCAGTAATGGGCATTACTTAGAATTTATGTGCACTAATATCTAAGTGCATAAGGTTATAGAATATGCCTGGGTTCTAATGTGCACATTAAAGAAGGGGCGTTCTGCACTGTTTCAAATGGGTGTGATGTGGGCGTTCCCTACATTCCATGCACATACTTATAGAATTCATCGCCATCCACTTAGATATACACACCAGCATTTATGCCTGCATTTTCATTAGCATAAAGTTCTGCATCCTTCATTATGGCACTTATCCAGCATTTATGCTTATTCTAGTTATAGTGCTTTGGACATAGAGCTTATTTTTGAATAGACTTTTCTATTTCAGTAGCTTGAACGTCTGTCACACTATCCTTTTGCCCAAACATGCTTTTCAAGGTCTCTCAACTATACCACATAGACATTGGGATACGGGGAACATAACACAGCTGTCAACACAAACCCTACTCTAATGAGAGCTATCACCTAACCAAAACACTCAGAAGCTGTTTCTGTAGTGTGGTCCAATAGCTAGCACATTACCCTCTGAGGCTGGCAATTGGGGTTTAAATCCAGCTGTAGTAGCTAGGTAGCAAACACATCTTAACCAAGTCAACTACCATGAGTTGTGGAGGAAGACCTTTTGCTTGACCAAACAGACACAGCCAGGGGTGGACCAACACTGAGTGACACTTCTCCATACACCCAAAAAGGGAAGACACTGGATGGAAAGTGGGTTTCCTACTGCTGTGGACCCTTGGTCACTGCCTTGTTGTCACGATGGTATGTCTCCCCATGTAGTAAAGTGTGTTTCTGAAATACCCAACTGTTTAATGTGTCTCTCGTGTTTAGGAGTGCTCCTGTGAGAGGTCATCATGACATGAGAGCTGTCTGTGGTCAGGTGTGCCAGTTTCAGGCTGGAGATTTTGGGCCAGTCCTGGTTGGGAACTTACATTCCAAATCAGTATGGGCTTTGTAGTGCCTGACCCTGCACATTGAAATCAGTGTTGCAAGTTCCATAATGCACCGGGATGGGGTGGTTAAAAATCCAGGACTGGGCCAACATCTCCAGCCTGGAACTGAGTTACTTGGTATCTCTGTGAAAGGAGATAGCAATAGAAGGGGGGCCAGATTCTGTTGATATAAGTGTGTGATACTTAGGGTTACCATATGGATCCAGAAAAAGGAGGACAGATTGACCCACTCTGGGTTTTACTTCTGTTGCTTTCAGTGGAAGCAAAACCCGGACTGGATCAATGTGTCCTCCTTTTTCTGGAGTCATATGGTAACCCTAGTGATACTCCACCCTATAGCTTTGCGGAAGCTCCCCCTATTTACAAACTTCCACCTGCCGGTCCAAGAAATGGTTTCACAAGGCAGAACAGGCTAACAGGAACAGAAAGCCAGAGAAAATAGCAAAGATCAGTACTTTGGCAGCAATATCCTGCTTTATTGCAGAATAAACCTAGTGAGAAATATCCCCCCCACCAAAAAAAAAAATCCCCCAGAGCAGTAGATCAGATAGTGTAGAGGCTAGAACACTGGCCTTCTAATGGAAGAATTATTAGTTCAAATCCCACAAAAGATAATTTCTCCTAATGTGCCACACAGAAATGGTAATTTTTTATTCTGCACACATTTTCCACTCTGATCGCAAGATCAGCATGGTGAACATAGTGACGTACAATTACCGCACTGGTAACAAGCATGTGATTATAATTAAGGGGCCAATCTCCACGGGTACTATAATTAGTGCTCAAGCACACACCATTTTGTCTTTAGGACTCCAGAGTATGTTGTTAGCTCCTCTGTGATTTGCTGTGTGCTGTGAGCCAATCCTATATTCTTATCATCTTCTGGTTCCTCCTTCTTCATCTATACCTTCTCTCCAATCCTCCTTCCCACTACCTGCTCTCCCCGCCCCCTCTCTGAATGCAAGTTGGTTTGCTTGTCTGTGTGTGGGTGTCTGTAATAGTATTTGGTGTGCTGCAACCACTTGGCTTTGTAGTGTTCCTGTCAAATATTTGGTGTATATTTCTGTGTGTGATAGTGAGTGAGTGTTTTTCAGTGTGTTTGTGACTGCAGCACACAGTGTTGGAAGGGTTCCTGGGGTTGTGGATGGTACAGGAGGAAGAAGCCCAACTGGTGTGGGGGAGGGGGAGGTGCAGAAGGTATACAGGATCATGTTGATGGACTTAACAGATGAGCAGTGTGTGGCTCGATTTAGATTTAGATGGGCCACCTGCTCATAGTGAGGATGAATATCACAATAGAAAGGCATACCATTCTATCAATATGCAGTTTATGTGCAACATAGCACTAGTAATTACAGATGTCTGTGCCAACTATCCTGGGTCCTGCCAAAATTCCTATGTGCTAGCATGCTCGGGCATCCACCTAGGTCTTCCAGAGTGGGGAAATCAGAGGCAGGTGTCTAGTAGGTAAAGATCATCCTAACACCCTTCTAATAATTAATCACATCTCTGTTTGTTCCATAGGTGTGTGGCCAGTATGGGGACAGTTGTCTGGAGGATGGCTCCTGTGTGGGCCTGCCACCATCCAAACAAAGGTGTGTATACTGTAGCTAACCTCATCTCTCTTCTCCTCAATACAGGTGACCATGGCTATCTCCTGAAGACATGACTCATGACCCAAATTGTCAACCCCCACAGGACAGAGAAGGTTTGCTACAATAGGGCCCAAGGTGCTACCAGGGCTGTCATTGAGCATATATTTGGCCTGCTGAAGAACAGAATCTGCTGTTCCTCAAGGTATGTGGCATTGTCACAGCCTGCTGCATGTTCCATAATCTGGCAATTAGAAGGCGGATGCCAGAGTCTGAGCCTGAGCTACAACACGGGCAACAGGCCAGGGAGGAAGAGAGTGACAGTGAAGAGGAGGAACCCCCTCTGGGGGATCTGCCACCTCACTGGGCATACCTGAGAGCCCAACAACTGAGAGAAAATCTCTTGCAGACACATTTCCTGTGAATATACAGATGACAAGTGGTGATGAGATGGAACCTCAGCTCCCCCCCACCCCCTTCATTTCCTGTTTCCGCAAGGGCAGGACCAGAGCTGAGAGACAGCGAAGGGAAGAAGGGCTGAAGCATGCACGCAGCGCTTTTCACTGTTGCTGCTGCCGGCCTGCCGCCGCAGTAACCCTGACAAGGTAAGAAAGAGATGACTTTTAAAATTCAGAGGGGAAGGAGGGGGAACCCTGGAACTCGAAGGAAGGGAGGGGAAGGGGGGCCCTGAAACTCGAGGGGGGAGGGGAAGGGGGGCCTGGAACTCCAGGGGGGGAGGGGGACTGGGAAGGGTAGACCACCAGGGCAATAGAGCAGGGGTATAGCTACTATGGGGCCACGGGTAGAGTTACAATATGTCCGGATTTAGCCGGACATGTCCTCTTTTTGAGGGCATGTCCGGGCAACCGGGCGGGTTTTGCCAATCTGCCCGTTTGTCCAGAAATCCGGACAAATAGGCAGATTGCTAGCCTCCCCTCCCCTTACTTACTACTGCTCTGGTGGTCTAGTGACCTCTTCCACCTTCGGGACAGGAAAGAGCCCCCTCTTTCCTGCCCAGGGCGCTGCCCTGTATGCATCCTTTCTGTTGCTGATCCTCAGCGCCAATTCAAAATGGCCACAGAGAGTTGAAGTGACCTCGCGAGACTTCAACTCTCGGCAGCCATTTTGAATAGGCGCCGAGGATCAGCAACAGGAAGGATGCCTGCAGGGCAGAGCTCTAGGCAGGAAAGAGGGGGCTCTTTCCTGCCCCAAGAGGTCACTAGACAACCAGGGCAGTAGTAACGTAAGGGGAGGGGGGTGACGGGGAGGGGAGGGGTGACGGGGTTTGTGACAGGGGGGAGGGAAAATGTGACAGGGGGCGGAGAGTGGGTGTGACAGGGGCGGGGTGTGAAATGGCGTGGGATGGGTGTGTGGTAGGGGCGGGGCATGTGTCCTCCTTTTGGGGGGGACAAAATATGGTAACCCTACCTAAGTTGCAGGTCAGTGTCCTTGAGGCTTATCTCCATCCTTTCCAATACAGGCTCAATTCCAGGGGTAGGTATAGGGCAAGGTGCAGCTGTAGCTGGAGCAGATTGAGCTTCTGCTTTATGTATTTCAGAGGAGGAAGGTCATGGCAGGAGGCCATTTCCCTCTCCTGGGGAGCTGCCAAGACCCTCCTGGGCTGGGCCATCAGCTTGTGGTGTGGGAAAAGGGCTCAACATACATCTCTCGAGAGTGAGGCATGGGAATTGGAAAATGCAGTGAGCCTGTCCCATGCTGTCCTATCAGAGTCAGGATCTCCTATGGCAAAGGACTATGAACCCAAATTTGTTTTTTTTTGAGACAATATCCTAGACAGCACCTTTGTCTCTGCTTAAGTAAAGTTGTGCTGTTGCCTGCTGGAAGACATATTTCACAATGTCCCTGCAAGAATGATAATTCATATATTCAGGGTGTGCTGTGACCCTACCTGACCCAACCCTATACTTCATTCTGTGACATTCCATCCTTGCTGCTCCTAATTCTTTCCTTCACACCTGTAGCTGGTATCCTTCTGTCCATTCCTCCCTCCCTTCCCACAATGGACTGCCCCTATTTATTTATTTATTTATTTATTGCATTTGTATCCCACATTTTCCTACCTATTTACAGGCTCAATGTGGCTTACATAGTCTTGTTATGACTCTCCCAACCTATATCCCCTCTCCCAACCTATATACCATCCATGTATGCAAGTAGGTGTGTTTGTCTGTGTTGGGTATCTTAGTATTGGTGTGTGTATGAATGTGAGAGTGTGTGGGTGCATTGAAGCCACTTCTGTTGGACTTAGGTGAGTCCGTGCCTGCTAGACCAGAACTACCAGTGTTCCCCCAAGCATGATCAGAGAAAACATTTGCCCTTCTCCTTATCAGATTGCACTGTCTCAGTGGCTCTGGGGGTGATCATGTGGATAACGGTTGCCAACTAGATGCTGATTTGGTCAACCGAGTGGATCAAGTTGGAGACTTACCCCATAGCAGGCTGGGACAGGTGAATCAGGGTTGCAAATGGATTCCTAACCAAAAAGAAGGCTACACTTTCCAGCATGCAATGGGGTGATTCCCTGGACAGGATCAACCATATCAGATAATTCAGAATCTAGTCAGCCATGCTCATTTGCACAGGCCTGCAGAAGTCTGTGTATAGAGTGCAGCAAGAAGTGAAGAACCCAATCTGATCATGATACAGCATATTGGGGAGACAGAGCTACAGGCCAGGTATTGAAAACATGGCACTGAGTTAGAAAGGGCCAAATTACCCCTGGAGGATCTGTGACCCTGACATGCAGGAGAGGTCATCAGTCAGCAATAACCTCAGGCAGATACACATGTTGAATATGGTGAAGTTTAATGTTGCCCAAAGAAATCATATACACGTGCCCCCTCCTCCCATGATGCCTGTCCCCCTCTCCTCCCCAGTGCCTTACAAAGTTCCCATGGTGCCTGCCCCCCCCCCCCCCACAGTGCTGTACAAAGTTCACCTGGTGCCCCCCTCCAACTTCAATGTTCTGTATAGGCTTGCAGTGTCTACAGTCAAGGCCAAAGCCCAACCTGGCTTCTGGCATCATATTGTCCAACACCTTAACTGGCCCTGCAGCATCAACGGGTCCAGGGGGGTGGGACAGCTTATGCCTGAGCTAAAAAAGTAGGAAACGGAGACATTGTTTACAATCATGCTCTCCATCATTTGAGGTGGCTATAGAAGTTTGGGAGTTGAACACAGAGGTTATGACATAATGATGGGGCACAAGTTGAGAGGGTCATTGGATACTCCAGTGTTACTCACCTGCCTTGGCATCAAGCTCAGCATGCACCCCCTGGAGTAGATGGTCATGGTGCTGCATCAGGTCCTCAATCTGTATGGATACAATGGGTGGGGTGGAGAGGGAGGTTGACTGGCAGGTACGTGACAGATTTTCCACCCAGCTATTTCACATCCCTGCTCCAACCTCCACCATTTTCTCACAGTGTAGCATACCATGTCTGTCTCTATATGTGTCATGTAGGCAGAAAACCAGGACGGCATACCAGCCATATCCATCTTAAATCAAAAGTTAAGCATAGCCAAAGCATGTTTAGGAAGTTAGGCTTGTGAACAAGGTTTGTAATACAACTGTTCTATAAAAATGTATAGAGTAATGATGAATGGGTACTGGCACTTTAAGTATGAGCTACATTCTGACAAGCCATGGAAATGCAAATAAGACTAGGAAACATTCCTATACACACTTTAGTTGCTATTTGCCAAATATATTTTTCTGCAATTAATGCATCATGCCTAATGGGTGTCTATAAGCAGGGGAGGAATGACACCACAACAATCATAAACATATAACTTCCATACAATACTGTTCACTTTGCTGTTTCAAGTTATCAGGAAAAGAGAGGTTTGCCTTGGTTCGCCACACAAATATAACATCTTGCTGTGATGACGTTATTGACATCAATATCAATGCAAATATCTGTGCTGATAACCACATGGTTTGTTCTGAGACTGGATGCTGATAGCTATTTCATAGATGTTATGAATGGTGGCAAGTGTGCTTGTTAATTAGTATATCTGGCCTCAAAGCTTCTTCAGCAATGGGGCACCATATCAGAGCAGCAGATGGAAGGTTCTAGACTAGAGGAGAGTTTCCTTAGAGGTAAAGGGTGGATACTCCAAAACATCTACAAAGGGAGACTCTCAGCACAGACTGTTCCCCTTCCTATTGTTGTCTTCTTTCAGTGGTTTTCTGCTGTGTCAGCTGCAGTAGGGAGTGAGTACTGGATTTGCTGTACTCTACCCTGTGTTCCCTTGGTGCCACAGAGGTTCCTAGTTTGGAAATAGTCTTATCATTATGGGGGAGAGTGTGTGTAGCTATGGGCAAACACTCAGGCAGGTATACAGTGAGTTTATTTATTTTTATTTGTTACATTTGTATCCCACATTTTCCCACCTATTTGCAGGCTCAATGTGGCTTACATAGTACCGGAGAGGCGTTTGCATACTCCAGTGTAAACAAATATAAAGTGATGTTGTGGTAAGATAAAGTTCATGTGGCATAGCCACATTCGGGAATCGTTCAATGGAAGAGTTCTGTCTATTTCATACTTTAGGTTTGTTGTGTTGCAGAGATCAGGCATTTATGATGGATTGGTAGGGTATGCCTTTTTAAACAGCTTAGTTTTTAGTTTTTTCTGGAAGTTTAGGTGGTCGAACGTGGTTTTCAAGGCTTTTGGTAATGTGTTCCACAGTTGTGTGCTTATGTAGGAGAAATTGGATGCATAGGTTGATTTGTATTTGAGTCCTTTGCAGCTTGGGTAGTGCAGATTTAGGTACGTTTGTGTAGATTCGGATGTGTTTCTAGTTGGTAGGTCAATGAAGTCTATCATGTATCCCGGGACTTCACCGTAGATAATTTTGTGGACCAAAGTGCAGATTTTGAAAGCGTTCTTTGATTGGGAGCCAGTGTAGTTTTTCGCGGAGGGGTTTTGCACTTTCAAATTGTGTTTTTCCGAAGATAAGCCTAGCTGCCGTGTTTTGAGCAGTCTGAAGTTTCTTTAATGTTTGTTCTTTGCATCCCGCATAAATTCCATTGCAGTAGTCTGCGTGGCTTAGTACCATTGATTGTACCAGGTTGCGAAATGTTTCCCTCAGGAAGAATTGTTTCACTTGTTTGAGTTTCCACATTGAATGGAACATTTTCTTTGTTGTGGATGTCGCTTGGCTCTCTAGTGTTAGGTTGCACTCCAATGTAACGCAGAGGATTTTCAGGCTATCTGAGATAGGGAGGGTGTAATCTGGAGTGTTGATAATTGTGGGGTTGTCCGCGTTCTGTTGGGATGAGAGGATAAAACAGTGTGTTTTTTCTTTGTTGAGTTTTAGTTGAAATGCAAGTGATAGAGGGTACACAGGGTAGTAGCCTGTTTCTGTTTTGATGCAGAATTTGGTGTTTATGTTCTCTGTCTCCTACCTAGGATGAAGAAAGAGGCCCAAATACAATACCTGCAAGGGCAACAGAGGGGAAACCAAAAAGTAAAGATGAGAAAAACCCTAAACAGTGAGAGACAGGGAAAGGATCATTGTGGGCAAGGACAACCCCACCCAAGAACTGTGGGGCTGTATCAAGAGGTAGGGCAGACTAAAGGTCCTGCAAGGAGTCTGTACCCAGGAGGCCAGCATTCTTAAGGGATATAAGTTGCACCCTGGAGCATGCTCCATCCTAGCCAGAACCATTTCCAGGGCATTTAGTTGGAGATCAGGGGCATCATGCATTGCTTCCTCCCTCTCTAATCCAGCAGCCTGACTTCCAGGGGCAGATGCAGGGCTACATGTAGCTGTACCTGCCCATGGAAGTGGCTGAACCTTAGCTATCAGGAGGCTATCCCTTCCCCCAGTAGGGCCTCCAAGCCCTTCCTGAGGCTACTTCTGAGGTGGAAGATGGGGTCAGAGGGGGCAAAATGGTGGCCATCAGAGGTGTTATCCTCTTCACTTTATCCTTTCTCCTCCTCCCATTCAGGGCCAGGCTGGTGCTGGAGGCAATATTGGGGGGTGGGAGGTTGAATTGAGCAAAACACATGCTCACTGATGGGATTTGACCCAGCTACCCTAGAAAGAGAAAAGTGTTCTAACCACTCTGCCACTTCCTTCTTTGAGCAACAGAGTCTCGGCCAATGTCAAAGGTAGCATCCTTTTTTTTTTTGGGGGGGGGGGGGGGGGGTGAGAAAAACATGTGGTTTGGTGGGGGGCCATACTCTACTGATGGGATTTGAACCAGCTACCCTAGAAGGAGAAGGCAAGTGTTGTAACCATTCTGCCACTTCCTTCTTTGAGCAACAGAGTCTTTGCCAATGCCAAAGGTAGCATTTTTGTTTGGGGGGGGGGGGTGAGAAAAATGTATGGGTTGGTGGGGAGGAGGGGCACACTCCACTGATGGGATTTGAACCAGCTACCCCAGAATGAGAAGGAAAGTGTTCTAACCACTCTGTCATTTCCTTCCTTGAACAACAGAGTCTCAGCCAATGTCAAAGGCTGCTTTAGGGGGAGGAACTGAGAAAAACACATATGGCTGGGGGGTGGGAAGACCTGTGCTCCACTGACAGGATCTGAACTGTACTCCTGAGGAGCAACATCTGAATGGAGACAAGGGGGCATACATCTGTTTCACCTGACTGCCCCCCCCCCAAAGGCTGCCAGCATTTTCCATGTTGCTCCTCAGTAGTACTGTTCAAATCCTGTCAGTGGAGCATGGCTCTTCCCCCCCCCCCCCCCCCCCAGCCACTCCCCCTGTACGCATCTTCATTGGATTCTGATAGACTTCAGAGTAAAATTTAAAGTTCCTTATACGGCAACCCCATCTTACCTTGCAATCTAACTATTCCATACACACCAATGCGAACATTCAGCATTCTTCATTTTATCCTCAGCATTATAGAATTCTCTACTACGGTCAATTAGGTTAGAACAATCATACTCTCTTTTCCGTAAAGCTTTGATATTTAACACTACATTTTAGTAGGAAGATCATACAGGTGCCTAGAGTGCTTTAGACTGCTGTGAGGAGATGTTAACATTAGGTAATTATGTATGACTGTTATGGGAGTGAGTGCTTGTGTTATTATCTTTGGTATGGAAGTTCTTTCCTATCATTCAATGGAATTCCTAGTTTAAATTAATTTGTGTGTTGTTATACAATTTTTTGACTTGTAAACCATTCTGACTTTCTATGCAATAAGTGACGGTATAGTAAATAAATAAACGACAGTCACATCCCTGCGGACCAGGGCCTCAGTGTTGTATGCTGCTGTCAGCCTTTCCCCAGCTCCTCCTGTATCTCAGGTAGGATCTGGCCCGGGACCACAAAGTATCATTCCTCCTTGCGGAGGAACGGTCTTCCAAGTAGTGCCAAGTCTTGGCCAAAATCTGGCATCCTCCTTTTTTTTCCAGGCATCTTGGAAAATGTCCCTGTGGATCTGACATTGTTACGTCACAACATTGATGCGTTTTGATGTTGTGCAGCAATTCTGGGAGTACTCTATATACTACATGGAAATCGGTGGGTGGATCTGAGTTAGTTGTATTCTATAAATAGCATCTTCGGTAACATGCATAGTTGTGATTTTCTATAGTGCACGGTATTTTTAGGCGCCATATATAGAATCCAATCCTTAATGTCTGAAAAAGTTCTGAATGCCATTATTAGTGAAATAAAAAGTAGCAAGTACTTTTCTATTGTAGTGAATTCCATCCCTGATATTGCTCATATTGACCATCTCACTTTGATAATTCAATATGTCCAGCAGCACAGGGGCGAGCCTGTTGAGTGATTTTTGAAATTCTTATCCCTTCATGGTCATACTACTGAACATATAGCAAAAACAGTCATGTCGGTGTAGAAAGTCATGTCGGGGGCTGTCTTGGCCAGATCTATGATAATGCCAGCAACATGGCTGGTAAATATTCAGGACTTCAAGTATGGATTAAAGACAAAATCCCTCTGGCTGACTTTGTTTCATGCTCTGCACATTCTCTAAATTTGGTTGGCTCTTGTGCTGCAGAGTGTTGTCTGAAAGCTGTTTCATTCTTCAGCTTTATGCAGAATCTGTACAATTTCTTCTCTGCTTCAACTTGGTGCTGGGAGAGTCTCACATCCCATCTTCAAAACTGCAAGCAAAGTCTGATGCTTATCAATTAGAAGGTCAGCTAGAGCCAATACAACAAGGGCTTTAAGATATGGCTACAACGTCATTCAGGATGCATTGGCCAAAATAACTATTGATAGTGAACACCTCAAAGCAGCTCAATATGAAGCACATCAGTTAAGAACTATAATGCACGCTCTGGAAACTGCAATTTTGACTGTCATATGGGATGCCATCCTGAAAAAAAATCAACTCTACAAGCAAAGATTTGCAACAGGTACAACTGGATTTGTGCAGTTTGTGCTCTGTACAACTCACTAATTGACTTCATTGAGCAGGCGCAAAATTGCTTTGAAATCTATGAAACAGAGACAAAAAACCTAAACTGAAAGTTTCAGGGTGGACAGCCAAAGCAGTAGAAATAGGAAAAGGATGTTTGATGAGGCTGCATATCCAGAAGTGAAACATAATATGTCATCTGCAACTGTTCAGTGCAGGAACTGCTTCGACGAAACGAAGCTAAAGAATTGGAAAATTTCTGACACAGTTTAATTCTTAATATTCATGAAGTTCATGCAGCTGCAGATAATTTAAAGGAACACTACAAACAGGACTTGGAGGAAGACTTTACAGATGAGTTCTGCCAATTCAGCTCAATGTTTCAAAATGCAGATACATCAGCAATGATCATGTGTAGCTTAGACAGCTAGGCCTGAGGAACACATTTCCTAATGGACACATCAATAAATGCAAATAAGACACAAAATAGAAAATATTCACTGATTTTAAAACATTTGTGATTAGCCTTCAGAGACCAGCACTTGTAGCCTAGTGGTTAGTGCAGTGGACTTTGATCCTGGGAACTGAGTTCAATTCCCACTGCAGCTCCTTGTGACTCTGGGCAAGTCACTTAAACCTCCATTGCCCCTGGTACAAAATAAGCACCTGAATTTATGTAAACCGCTTTGAATGTAGTTGCAAAAAACCTCAGAAAGGTGGAATATGAAGTTCCATTTCCTTCCTCAGGTCAGGCAAGGATACCATAACAGTATTCTACTGTCCTGACCTGAGGCAGGAGGTTTGGCCTCTGAAAGGTAATTGAAAAGGGTATTAGGCTATTAAATAAAATATTTTCTGAAATGACTGTGGGATTGAGGTGTGCCAAGTGGCAGAGCCATGTAGAGTGGGTGGGGCAGGGCTGGGGGGGCGTGTACTAAAATTTCCCTCTCAAAAATTAGGACCGCTTGGCAGCTCGGGTGGCAGTGCAGAGAGAAGGGGCTGTCAGCGCCGGCGGCCTGAATAAAAGGATGGGTCGGGAGCAGTGGGAGTGGAGCACCCCCCCCTTTGTATTTACACCTGGGACGGATCACCTCAACCACCCTGCCCTTGGTACGCTGCTGCTGCACGAATATAACAGTGCTAGGGTGTCTCTATAACCAGCTCCTCCAAATAACACACTGATTACTACTCTACATATGAAAAGTTATTCCGTTATTATACTTCATCTGTGTATATTCGTATGCTGCACAAGCTGGCATGTTTGAAAATATAAGTGAGATTAAATAAAAATGCTACCAATAATAAAGAATGCAACGTGGATGCAGCACCTCATACGTTTGTTTACTTTGTTTTGAGTGTACTGGAAATGGGATGACGGTTGCGCGGGGGAATGGGAAACAGATATTAGCCTAATTGGGTTCAACTTTTTGGCGTCATCCCGCCCCTGTTTTCACCCAACCTCCTTGACAGTACACTTGAAGAAAAGAGGCTTCCTTCCAAGTTCCGCCGGGGTGGGTTGCAGTGTTGCCAGGTGGGCGGTTTTACCGCCCAATTGGGCGGTTTTCCGCGACCCGCCGCGGGAAATTTTTGCCCGCGGCGGGTTGCGGTTTTTTGGGCTGTTTTTGGGCTTCAGGGCGGTTTTTTCGGCCGCGGGGGGGGCGGGGTTAGTGACGTTTTTTTGGGCGGGGTTAGTGACGTTTTGGGCGGGGTTAGTGACGTGGGAGGCGGGGCCGGTGACGTGGGAGGCGGGGCCGATGACGGGGAGGCGGGGCCGGTGACGTGGGAGGCGGGGCCGATGACGGGGAGGCGGGGCCGGTGACGTGGGAGGCGGGGCCGATGACGGGGAGGCGGGGCCGGTGACGGCGGGGGCTGGGTTGATGACGGCGGGGGCGGGGTGATGACGCGGGGGTGGGGGTGTTAGGGGCGGGGTTTGTGTTTGGGCGGGTTTTGGGCTGGTTTTGGGGCTGGATTGGGCTGGCAAAAAATTTTCCACCTGGCAACCCTGGTGGGTTGTCGCCAGACCCTAGGGGCTGATAGAGAACAGAGCAGGTGATTTGTTGGGTACGCGGAGGGGGCAGCAGAGAAGAAATAGAAGGATACAGGAATCGGGCCTAAATGTACACGTGGGTGCTCTTTACGCAGGTGCCTGAGGCAACTGCCGCGTTTATACACTGGTAAAAGCGACCCTGCTTAGAACAAAGCAGAGTCACCCTCCACTCTAGCTGCAGCGGGAAAAGGAAGCGATATACTGTAGCTAGAAAAGTTTCTAGGTTGGAGACCTGGCAGAAGATCGGCACTTCAATAAATCACAGGTTGCCTCAAAAGTACAGTGTAGGCGGCCCAAGTTTACATGGAGGTTTTAAAATGTGCATGAGGCGCACAGGATACTGGTTTTGCATATTTGTAGAACCATATTTAAATTGAACAATGCCCCTGGGCCCTGTTACACACACAAATAGCGCAACATAAGAACGAGGTGTACACACGCCCCGCGTCAATTTCCAACCGAATCCTGCCTGGCCCGAGAGTGGGAGAGGGTGACATCAGGGAGGGTGTAAAAGCCAGATCTGCGGGATCCTCCGGATCTAAGTACTACCTTAAGCCGAGCGGTTGTTTGTTTTCACACCGTCCCGGTGACATCACGCAGCGGCGCTCCTTGCGCGCTGCTGCAGAAGCCACGTTGCAGAGCTGGTAGCGGTGGGGGTGGGGCTTGTGTTGCTGAATGCTGATGTGTTAAGAGGCACAGACAGTGTTCACTGTATTATACCGAGACCTCGTGTACTGGTCAAGGGAAGACTATGTCATCTCCTCCAAAAGACAAACCAGGAACCAAAGCCGGCCATCCTCCCGCTGGTACGGCATGCCTTTGCTAACTTATTTTGGTTTCTATTCGCAGGGAAAGTGGGGGAGAAGAGTGCCTTAGGATGCAAAAACCTCTCTAGGAAGGTGCATTGCAAGCTGTGCTGTGTTTAATTGTTAAAAGTGCTTAGCATGGCAAAAAAGACGTGTTTATTATTACATTGTGGCTGTCAAGTGTTGTTGGGAAGGGGATGACACCGGGTGTGGACGTTTCCTTTAGCTTGGAATTCGTTGTGTTTTCCGGGTTGGATGATTAGCATTTTGTTGTGCATGCAACCTGGTTAATTCACGAATACTAAAAGAGAACCTAAAGGGTTGCTGGCTTATTTCATAATTTCTCTGCATGTAGTTGACCTTAATTTTTATTCTATCTGTTTACTGTATGATTTTAATTAGTGATTGTGCTCACTTTGAGACCCCCTGGTGTGATGTAGATAATAAAATAATAATTGTATACGTTGCAACCCATTACTATTTGTTTAGTATTTTAAAAGAGAGCCGTTTTGGTTACCAGTGCAGCATATGTGATCAGTTTATTAGAACAGCACTGCTTGTGGCCTAGTCCTGCGATTTCTGCACGTAGGAAAATGTGTATTACAGAAGAGATTTGGTCTCTCACTTTTATGCTCTCATAATTCCCCCCCAGAAATTAGGGTCAGCTCCAAAGATATTCCTGTTTGTATTATGGTGAAACGTTCATCCATGCATGTTTCTGAAATTTGTGGAATAGTAACCCTTATGATGGGTATTAGCAAAAACGAGCAATTTCTATAATTTGGGAAACACCTCTTCTGTTTGTGCTAGTTTTAAAGGCTACAAGTGCATGGTTTCCAATTAACTTTTATGAAATGAGAAATTGCTTTTGATTTAGCTTAAAATGTATTTTAACAACAGTAACTATTTTTAGTGAAACTGGAGGAGTGTTCTAAGAAGGGAAAATTATTGTGCAGGATTTTCTGAACTGGGCTCTTTTCCAATCCTAAAATTGAAAAACAGACATTTCTATACAATTTCTCCAGAGAGACCTGTACCTCATTTGATTAAAAACTGTATTGGTATTGTTTTGTTTTTGAGAAGTGTATCTGGATATGCATCCATTTCTGTATGTTCATATAAGCATAACCCCAGTTCCAACTTTTTTTTCGGTAAAAATTTTACTAAATCTAAAATTTTTCACAACTGTAAAAAAAAAAAAAGAAAAAAATTCTGAAACAGAGGGGTCATTCACAGAAGGAAGGCCATTTTTATTTCTACTCCTTTGGGTTTACAGCTTAATAGAATTTGCCTTTATAGGGGCTATATAGCATCATTTGCGTCTGGGCGTCTTCCTATTTAAACCCTTCATCACTTGCTGTTCCAGTTATATGATAGCCCTGGGCCAGGAGCCACTGAAGATAGCTCCTTCCAGAACTTGGTTCAGATGAAGGTTGAATCTAGCTGCTAAATGCAGTGTTGTGTAGTGGCAGAGATTCTACTACTACTTATCACTTCTATAGCGCAACAAAGCATACACAGCGCTGTACACCATACGTGAAAAGACAGTCCCTGCTCAAAGAGCTCTCAATCTAAATAGGACAGACAGACAGAACAACTAAGAGGTAAGGGAATTAAAGAGGTGGGGATAAAAGGGTACAGGGCAAGTGAGTAGTGGTTCTCTTTCACTCATGCCCTGTGAGTGTTCATATAACAGCATCCCCAGCCTGGCTCAGGAGTCAAATCTGGGTATCCAGGGCTAGCTGCAACTTTCCAGTAAGTCGTTGGGAAATGAGGCCGGTGCCCCAAAGTTGTCAGGAAGAGGCAAAGGTTAAGCTGTTTAATCATGAAAAAGTGGAACCTGTGCATAGTACCAGATTTAGCTCTTTTCCACCTTATTGTACAGAGAGGATGAACTGTGCTGATCTTTATTTGCCATCATTAATTATGTTACTATGTAGCACTCCATATTTTTTTTGCATATATTCTAATGTTAGCTAAGATGTATATACCACATAATCCAAGAAAATGGTCCTAGGTTGTTTACAAGTTTAAAAAACAAACAATTCTACAAAAAGTGTAAATTAAATAAAAAAATGATTGTACTCTTCATGTCATTCCTCTTCTAGCAAAGAGTAGTTCTGGCTTACAGCTTTAATGAATCAGCAGACGCTGTGCCAAGTTAAGAGGCGGTTTTGTTTTTCTTTAATTAAAAGGATTTGGTGGAAGACGCTGGATTCAGGTGTACACATTTTGTACCATTGCCTATGGCAGATATTAAGATAGAGATTGATTTTGGAGGTTGGGGGGAAGGGCTGTCCCAACCATTAGGCAAGACTAGGCAGTTGCCTAGGACTGCAGCTTTGAAGAGGGAGGTGGGGGAGGCAGAAAAAAGCAACTGCTGTCAAAATAGGTCTTGATAACCGCATTAACTTAATGATCCGTGTATTTTTTTACCTATATTGAAGGTGGGTAGTTGTCAAACAGCATTTACCCTGATTATTCTGGGAGAGGTGGTGTTGGGGTGATCTTGATTGTTAGGAAGGGCAAGGGGCGCCGAGACTAATTGGAATGAAGGTGAAGATTGAAAAGTTTACATATGGTGCCCAGTATTTTCGCACTGGTCATGGCTGGGTGTTCTTTCTATGTTGAAAGACGAGGATAAATCAGTGTAAATAGAGAGTCACACTGCTAAGCAACTAAACATTGTTCCGCTCCGTATCAGAGGTTTAGGTGACGCCTATTCTTTTATATTCAGAGGAAGCCAGTGAAGCTAGCCTCATATGCAGATTGTTTTTTTAATACATCGTGTGAGATTCAAAAAGTCAGTTCAAGTAGTATCTACTTGCCAATCCTCAAAACATGCAAAATATACGATGATCAATGTGTTGCGTCTGTGTTGCTGTTTTTAAGTGATCTCTGTGGAAGCCATTGGCAGACTTCTGAACCTCCCAAATAAAATTATTTTCCCAGTGTTGAAGATTTTCCAGCACATTGGGGTTTTGGATAACCTGTGTCCCAGCACAGTGGTGGACTTTGGTCCTGGGGAACTGAGGAACTGAATTCGATTCCCGGCCCAGGCAGCTCCTTGTGACTCTGGGCAAGTCACTTAACCCTCCATTGCCTGCCGCATTGAGCCTGCCATGAGTGGGAAAAAGTGCGGGGTACAAATTAAAAAAAAAAAAAAAAAATCTCCATTCCCTGCCATGTGGGGCTCTAGTTACTTACTGGTGACTTCATGCTTTATCTGCTGAAATGTTGGTGCCCAGCACAGCTCAAGCTTGTAGTGCTTTGTAAACGTGGATTAGCCATAAATAGTACCATATAAATAGAATCATAATTTACTGTCAGTGTTCTTGTAGTTATTTATTGCCTTTGTAAATGACGTTAATTGTGATATTGATACTAGATAGGACCATAACGCCAAACATTCAGTTGGCTCGCTGTTCTGACTAATTGTTTCATCAGGCACATTAGGATTCGTTCCTTGTGTCATTTCTGAGCTGCTGAAATGTGACCTGGAAAGTCAAGATTGCAGTTGTTAATAACATTTTTTTTGTTTAAAAATGTAAGAGTTGCTCTACTGGGTCAGACCATCTAGCCCAGTATCCTGATTCCAACAGTTGCCAGTCCAGGTCATAAGTACCTGGGAAGGGAGGATGGGATTTGATAATACTACCTTTCTGTGGTTAAAATCAAAGTAGCTTGCATATTATTTAAATATACTTATTTTGTATATGGGGAAATGGAGAGTTAAGTGACATTCTGAGAGTAGAGAATGACATGGGGACAATGTTTTTCCCCATCCCTACCCTGTCCCTGCAAGATCTGCCCCTGCCCCTGCATGTTTTGCAGATTTATATCAGTGCAATCCACTTAATTTTAAGGGTCTTGGACCAAAGAAATGCATACAGTTAACCAGAGCGTGCACTTAACCGTTGTGACCCAAAGAAGCTTGACATCTGATAAACGTATGTACAGTACTGTTATTATACATACAGTATACACTCCGTTAACTGACATTAGGCTTACTTGAAGTAATCAGTTATAGTCCTCTGTACACTCTTGGGTCTGTGAGCTCCATAGACTACGTCTGCCAGACGGTAAAAACTGTCATAGCACTGACATCCGGTGGCCTCCAGATAGGCCCGCACGGTATTGAGACTCTCCAGCGCTCTTGCAAAAGTGACAGGAGGAGGTTGTTGAATTTTGTCAGCATGTGCCACGCTGCTCATTTCACCATCTGTTCCATCATCAACTGTTGTTGCCTGCGTGTAGGCGCATATCTCGACATCAGTGCTGTCTTCAGCTGTTTGTAGATCGTAATCAACAGCTATGTAACGATGGAACTCCTCTTCAGTAACACCGGCTGGGATGTCAATAACCTGTTCTTCCTTGTCATCAACAGCAGATGAATCCATTAACTGATGGGTTGTATCCGCCTACCAGCAGGTGGAGATAGCAAACACTGAAAGCACATGGTGTTCCTGGACGCCCAGCCCCCTCTGCCTTCAGTATATGAAATTTCCAAAGCAGAGTGAATAAGAAAGGCAAAATAACAACATACTTTCCTCACAGAGAACAAACGCCCCAGAACCGGAGCAATAACCAAACAAAGGAGGGATGTTATCAACCTCCTCCAATAAAAACAGCATGTAGTAACTCTGATAGCTTGTCTTCAAGTACTCCTGATGAGGCACAATGTCTGTATGCAACATCTGTACAAAAATTAAAGTCAGACAGGGAGGGATCATGGATTCATCGGCTGTGACTAAAGGAAAGAAAATTATCAAGGTAAGAACTAATTTTCCCTTCCTTGTCATCAGCAGCACTTGCGCTCCAAAATGCACATCCTGCCGCGCTGCCACATCCAGCCTGTAATGCCGCACAAAAGAGAGCTGAGAAGCCCAGGTAGCCGCACGACAGATCTCTTGAAGAGAAAAGACACCCGTTTCAGCCCACGATGAGGACATTGCCCTCGTAGAGTGCGCTTTAAATGCTTCAGGCGGCGACCACCCTGAAAGCAGATAAGCAGAAAAAATGAGTTCCTTAAGCCAGCGGGCTACAGTGGCCTTAGACTCCGGAAACCCCCGTCGGGGACCTGCCAACAGAACAAATGATCAGAATTCCTAAACGCATTTGACATCTGCAGATACTGCCACAGAGCCCTGCGGACATCCAAAAGGCGCAATTGCCCAAAGGAGTCCGGAAACTCCTCCTTACAAAAGGAAGGAAGAAAAATGGGCTGGTTCAGGTGAAAACCTGAAACCACCTTAGGCAGAAAGGAAGGCACCGTACGAACAGTTACCCCGGATTCCGAGAACTGTAGAAAAGGATCCCGACAGGAAAGAGCCTGAAGCTCAGACACTCTTCTTGCCGACGTCATTGCCTCTAAAAAAAACCTGTCTTTTGAGAGTCACGTCCTTCTCAGAAGCCCGTTTAAGAGGCTCAAACGGAGATCGCTGGAGCGCCTTCAAACCGAGCCCCAGGTTCCAAGCTGGACAGGGCGACTGCAAAGGAGGACTTGGACGAAGCGCCCCTCTGAGAAAGCGGACAATATCCGGATGAGCAGCAAGGGACAAGCCGGAGACTTTCCCCCAGAAGTAGGCCAACGCTGCCACTTGAACTCGAAGGGAATTGTAGGCCAGGCCCTTTTGTAGCCCGTCCTGCAAAAAGTCCAGCAAAAGCGAGACTGTCGCCAGAGTTGGCAAGATAGACTTTGGAGTACACCACACCTCAAAAGTGCGCCAGATCCGAGCACAAGTCGCAGAGGTTGACCATGTGCAAGCCTGCAAGAGCATGGCAATAACCTTATTAGAATAGCCCTTGTCCCTCAATTGTGCCCTCTCAAGAGCCAGGCCGTAAGACCAAAGCGGCAAGGATCTTCCATGGTCACCGGACCCTGAACTAACAAGTTCGGAACCCGAGGCAACGGAAGAGGCATATCCACCAGCATCCGCCGGAGATCCGCGTACCATGGACGCCTTGGCCAATCCGGGGCGATGAGAATCACCAATCCTCCGTGCAGGTGAATCCGAAGTAGTACTCACCCTATCAAGGGCCACGGAGGGAACACATACAGAAGGCCCGAGGGCCAAGGTTGAGCCAGGGCATCCAACCCCGCCGAGCGAGGATCTCTCCAACTGCTGAAAAAGTGAGGGACTTTAGCGTTTATGCTTGACGCCATGAGGTCCAAGCCTGGAGTCCCCCATTTGGCACAAATCTGAACAAAATCTTCTGCCAGTTCCCATTCCGCCGGGTCGATTTGATGTCTGCTGAGGAAATCGGCTTGTACGTTGCTCTGACCGGCTATGTGAGCCACGGACAACAGCTCTAGGTGGCGCTCGGCCCAGTCGCAGATCTGAGACGCCTCCGCAGCCAGGGCTCTGCACTGAGTGCCACCCTGACAATTGATGTAGGCCACTGCTGTCGTGTTGACCGACAGAACTTGGACAGGAAGACCCTTCAGCGTCCTGTGGAAGGCCAGAAGAGCCTGGAATATCGCTCTCAGTTCCAAGCAATTGATGGACCATCCCGCTTCCAGGGTGGACCACAGACCCTGAGCATAGCGTCCCCAGCCCGAAAGGCTGGCATCCGTTATCACCAGACACCAAAACGGAAGAGCCAGTGGCACCCCTGCCGCAGCATGCTGTCAGAAAGCTACCAATCCACCATCTGCTGTGACTAAAGGAAAGAAAATTATCAAGGTAAGAACCTAATTTTTTTTCAGAGGAAGTGACGTCATCGGGAGAGATGGCAGCCTAGCCTGAGAGCTCCGTCTCCTCGCGCTTGATTTACGCTTTAAACAGCTATAAAAAACGGCAGCGAGCGTGAGAACCTAGCGAAACCAGCTTATTAAACGCTCCCTTCAACAAAATCGGCGATGAGCAAAACTCCCGCTACGCGAAAAAAAGAGAGCGAGCGGTCTGAGCGAATCATGGCGGGAAAAAGCGCCAAACGCCACGAGTCACCAGAGCGGGCCTCGCGCTCCGACTCCGAATCGGCCCAGTCGCAGGCCGAGCAGCGACACCCGCCCTCCAAAAAAAGTATCCCAACTGAACTGCGGAGGTTTTTAGCGAACATTCAGGCGGAGATAAAGCAGTCGAAGGATGAAATCTTGGAATGCATGGATTCCTTGAGCACAGACCTCCGTGAGTTGGGGGGGCGGGTGGAAGACGCAGAACTTAAGCTAGAGGAACAGGCAGAGACACTGCTTAAGCATAATGAGAAGCTGCTTGCACTGGACAAACACCGATTGGACTTAGAATACAAGATAGATGACTTGGAAAACCGAGGGAGGCGGAACAACCTTAGGTTTCGAGGGGTGCCAGAAGGAGGAGAAACAGAGAATGTTACACAGATCGTGCAGACAATCTGTGCCTCTTTACTTGGCCCAGAAGCGGGAGAGAGTACTGTGGAGCTGGACAGAGCACATAGAGCGCTTGGAGTTCGCAAAGAACAGCAGCAGCGAGATATTATTGTCCGCTTCCACAAATACGAAACCAAGGAATTGATCATGACTAAGGCGCGGAAGGCGCAGAACCTGGAGTTTGGAGGCGCAAAAGTACTGGTGTATCAAGATTTGTCGCAATATACCTTGCAGCAACGACGGCAAATGAAGCCAGCCCTAGACATATTAACAAAACATCAAGTGCAATACAGATGGGGTTTCCCGTTTTCTCTGAACTTTGCCCTGAAGGGTAGCAAATACCGTGTGAGATCCCTACAAGAAGCATGGGAGGCCCTACACGCAGCAGAGCTGGTGAACTCGGCTATCCCACCAGGTGAGCTGGCCTCATCCACCATGGCCAAGCTTCAGGGCTGGCAAAGAGCATCGGGGCCAGTGCGACGAGGCAGCAACAAGAGATGACTGGACAGACTCCAGGAGAGACAAGAGACACTTGGACTGAGTAACTGGACAAAGACATGTGCCACTATGTCAGATTACCATTGGTCCGCCAGGAACTGTTCTAACTGGCGACCAAGTTTGCTGTAAGACCAGCTAATTCTTGATGTGAGGTGAGGCCTGTGGGACTGTAGGACTGATCGGATTGCATGAATGACACGACGCGGCTGGCTGAAGCTGGAAGTGTATAGATACACTTTACAGGAAATAACACTATGTTGAAGGGGGATGGGCAGGAGGGCATACAATAGCGGTTGAATGCTGGAAAGCACTTGGGCGGGGGGAGGGGATGTCTGGCTGAGGTGTCGGGAGTGTTGTGACTCACTTACTCGGATCCCATCTAGGGGTTTTTTACTCCTGGCTGGTGTAACAGGGGGGAGATGTGGGGGGAGGGACTGGGATAGAGGGATAAGGGTGGGTTGTGGGAGGAGGGAAGACATAGGTAATAATTATTGCTCTACTGACCTGTGCTGCTCACAAGGGGGAGGTGCATTGCTTTTACACTTTGCAGATATTAGCTGTCTTTTACACGATAAGACATGTGTTCTGAGCTGAAGATAGTCTCCTATAATGTCAAGGGACTTAACATGCCTCAAAAAAGACAGAAGCTTTATGGAGAACTCCACCAGTTAAAACCACACATAGTTTTATTGCAAGAAACACACCTGCGTCGCAAACACGAGAAATTTCTCTCCTGCCCTGGTTACTCAGGAGTCTATTGCGCATCCGGGGCGGACTCCAGGAGGGGAGGAGTGGCGATACTGCTGCAATCTTCACTGGGGGCCCAGGTGATGCAGACTAAAAGGGACCCTGGGGGGCGTTTTTTATTTCTACAACTTAAGATAGACCAAGTAATCCTCACAGTGGCATCAATATATGCCCCAAATTCTGGACAAGGGGAATTTTTTAACAAAATACAAGCCTTATTGGGGACCTTCACTACAGGGGCGCTTATACTTGGGGGTGATTTCAATGCTGTTATGAGCCCAGGACAAGATCGCTCTGGGCCTGTCAGGACGGAGGGGCACAAAGAAGCACGATCGCTGGTCTCGTTGGCCTATTCCCTGGGGCTCTTAGATCTTTGGAGGTTGACACACCATACAGAAAGGGACTATACATATTACTCTCCAGTGCACGAAACATACTCCCGTATTGACTACATCTTCTTAGACACCACGCTAGTGGAATTAGGCCCAAATGCTGGAATTGGTAGTATGACGATATCTGATCACGCCCCAATATGGGTCACTCTCCCAAACATTCAAACTGAAGTGAAAGATAGACGCTGGTCTCTGAACACAAGCCTGTTGCAGGATGAGCAGGTGGTGGAGGGCTATAAACAGGTGTTTAAAGAATACCTTGAGCACAACCTAGCTTCTGGCCCACCGATGCATGTGGTGTGGGACGCTTTAAAAGCGGTGTCCAGAGGACATTTTTTGCAATTGGCTAGTACTCGAGCAAGAGCCCGTAGATCCTGCTTAAACACATGCATAGGGCGGATACAGGCATTGGAACAACAGCACAAAGCTGGTCCCACGCCGCAAATTTGGGATGCCCTGTGTAGGGAGAGAATGGCACTGAATCTGATGTACTCGGAACAACTCGAGTTAATAAGGGCGAGACAAGGGGTACAATCGTACGAATTAACTAATAAAGCTGGGCGCCTACTGGCAATGCGACTGCGAAGACAGAAAGTTGATAGAATGATTAAGCAGGTGAAAGACAGAGGGGGTGATTTGTTGCGTCATTCGGCTTTCATCCGTGAGCGCTTTAGAGAATATTATAAGAAGCTCTATGAGCAGGAGATCGATCCTCCTGGGGAAAAAATAGACAACTATCTGCAAGATAGTGATCTCATCCCTTTAGCTAGGCAACACCAGGAATTGTTGGAGAAGCCTGTTACACCTAAAGAGGTCCAGGAGGCGATTGGAGGTATGCCCTCAAATAAGTCTCCGGGGCTTGACGGCTTTCCCAACGAGTTTTATCGGACATTCGCCGTTGAATTGGCCCCCCTGCTTGCTGATATGTTCAACCAGGTGGGGGTGGGGGGAAATCTGCCGCGGACAATGTTGGAGGCCTGGATAGCGGTGATCCCAAAACCCGGCAAAGATACCACTGACTGTGGCTCTTATAGGCCCATATCTGTCCTAAATGCCGACGTCAAGATTCTGGCTAAGGTCCTTGCCAATAGGCTTGCACCGTTGATGCCAACCCTAGTGCACCCTGACCAAGAGGGCTTTGTTTCCTACCGAAAGGCGATGGACAACATCAGACGCACCTTAGATCTTATATATCTGGCCAAGCGAAATCAGAGACCATTATGCCTCTTAAGCCTAGATGCAGAAAAGGCCTTTGACAGGGTCCACTGGCCTTTTATGTATAGGACCTTGGAGATCTTGGGGTTTGGTACGCGGTTTAAGGGCTGGATACAAGCATTTTACTCCTCCCCTAGAGCCTGCATTAAGATCAATGGCAGTCACTCAGACTCTTTCTCCTTGCAAAGGGGCACACGACAGGGCTGCCCTCTCTCCCCCCTTTTGTTTGCACTTGTTATGGAACCATTTGCCTCTAGGGTTCGGAAAGACCCGCTGATGGCAGGGCCTACTGTGGCAGGGAGAATGCATAAAATGGCACTCTTTGCGGATGATGTTTTGCTGTATATAACCCGTCCCCGTGACGCGTTCCCTAGACTTGCTCAGCTTATTGAGGAGTATTCTGTAGTATCGGGTTTTAAAGTCAATATGACAAAATCCGAGGCCCTAAATATCTCCCTACCGGAAGCTACAGTTGCAGAACTTAAAGTTGCTCATGCTTTTCGGTGGGCGGGTAGACACATTAGATATTTGGGGGTGAATCTCACTTCCAACCTGTCTGATCTATTCTCTGCCAACTATAGAGGCCTGGTTCGAGCCCTCGCAGCAGATATGGAACGATGGGGTGATTTAGAGGTCTCCTGGTTTGGCCGTATAGCAATTCTTAAGATGAACGTTTTACCTCGAATCTTATACTTATTCCAGGTGCTGCCTGTAATGATGCCCAGGCGATTTCTAGCCTCATTGCAAGATAAAATTGTGCGTTTCGTCTGGGCAGGAAAGCATCCTAGGTTGTCCCGTGCCCTGTTGTACCAAGGAAGATGCCGCGGGGGACTGGCGGTCCCGAATGTCTTCTGGTACTATCGGGCGGCCCAGGGAAAGGTAGCTTTGGAGTGGTATCAGGCATATCCAGACAGACAGTGGGTGCACTTGGAACAACATTCCGCAGGTACGACACCGCTGGGAGCGCTTATGTGGTTACCAAAGACATTTCGCAAGCTCGACGAGAGCGTTTGTCCCTCGGTGGAGGTTACCCTTCACTACTGGGACAAGTTGTTTCCGGGGGGTAAATGTACCTTGACTCGTTTGGCCCCTATAGCACACAACCCATTATTCCTGCCAGGGACGACGGAGGGTTCGGTCATGCGGTGGTACAGGGAAGGGCTACGAACATGGGACCAGCTGTTTGATGGGGACACTCTTCTTGAATTTGGAGAGCTGCAGTCACGAAACCCTGGGGTGTTGAGAGATGATTTTGCATACTACCAATTAACTCACTTCCTGCGCACCAAGGCCGTTGCCACGGTAATCCAGCGGACCAAGGGCTACTTAGAGGAGATATGTGATAAGTTAACCACTTCTAGAGGCCTGATAGGTACACTTTACAAGTACATTACTATGCAGCACCCTGTGTATGAATGTCATAGGAGAGGTTGGGAGAGGGAGCTGGGGGTGACACTGGATGTGCCGGGGTGGGAGAGAATAGAACGTGAAGCGACAAAGGTTTCCACACATGTCCCGCTAAAGGAAAATGCTGTGAAGGTGCTATACAGATGGTACCTTACCCCTGATCGCCTCCAGCGCATATACCCAAACACATCAGGTCTCTGCTGGAGGGGGTGCGGCATGAGGGGGACGATGGGGCACCTCTGGTGGAACTGCCATAAAGTGAGAGCTTTCTGGAAAGCGGTTCAAAACAGGTTGCAGAGCTGGTTACAAACGCCCATTCCGTGGGCCCCGACGGTGTTTCTTTTTGCTGCAAAAGTAGAGGGCATGCCGGCAGCGCAGCATAAGCTGCTGAGGCAGGCGGTGTGTGTTGCACGAGTAACCATTGCTCAGCACTGGAAGCACCACGGGGTCCCGTCGGTTAAGAGATGGCACAATAAACTGAAACATGTGTGTGAGATGGAAAGACTCTTGGCAGTCAGGAGACATCAACTGCACAAGTGGCATGATATATGGCAGTTTTTTGCTACTGCAGTAGGTAATTACTAGCATAGATGCACGGGAAAAATCTGTATGATGCAAAGTGAGACAGCCATGAAGGGCAGGGAAGAAAACAGGGGGAGGGAGGGATTAGGTAGGTCTTAATTTTGGAAAGGGCGACTGTTGAGAGGAAGGTTAGGGGGAGGGGAATGTTTCCTTATTAAAACATAATAATACAAAGTTGAAGTTTCTACAGTTATATTTTACTGTTGTACGGTAGCAGTTCATTGTTCTACTTGGACTTCACCTTGCTGAGACTATATTGTAAACACTCCAATGTAGAGCGATGATTATTGTACATTGTTTATTGCAAATTTTCAATAAAAGACTTCTTACAAATAAAAAAAAAAAGAACCTAATTTTCCCATCTGATGTGTTTGTAACTGCTGCATCTGTTTCGTCTCTCTCCACATCCTTAACAAATATTGCCTGCTTGTAGTAGTTCACAATGGTTGCCTGTGTAACATGATTCCAGGCTTCTTTCTGTATATGTAGGGAATCCAACAGTGATAGATTATGAGCCAGTTCAACACACGTTTATCCTTGCCAGTCCGGTCATCCATAACGCTCATCAGACTACGTAGCACAAGAGCCCGATAATGCTGTTTGAAATTGGCTATTATGCCCTGATCCATAGGTTGGATCAGAGAGGTAGTGTTTGGTGGCAGGAAGACCACTTTGACGTTAGACAGCCTGACATCATCCCTGTGTGCAGCACAGTTATCACAAAGCAGCAAAATCTGATGCTTTTGTGCCCGCATTCTAGTGTCTAACTTCTTTAGCCACTGCTTCCAAATTTCCCCAGTCATCCATGAATTTGCGTTAGCCTCGTATGACACAGGAAGTCGCTTAACTTTCTTGAAGCAACAGGTCTGTTTGCTCTTTCCAATGACGAGGGGTTCCAACCTCGCACTCCCATCCATATTGCAGCAAAGGAGGATAGTCAGTTGGTCCTTCAACATTTTACCTCCAGTAGTTTCGACATGTTTGAATGCAAGAGTTCCATCAGGAATCGCTCACCAGTAGAGACTGTTTTCATCGGCATTGAAAATGTCACGAGGTGCAAACTCGTTCAAGATGGTAGGAAGAACTGAAACAACCCAATTTTCAGCTCCAAAGTCATCAGCGTCTTGTTTCTCACCATGCTGTTTCTTGAATTTTATGCTGTTCCTCTCCTTCCATCTTTCCAACCATCCAACAGTGGCTTTGAATTCAGTTAGTCCAAGACTTTCAGCTAGCTGTTAGCTTTCTCCAAAAGCAGTGGACCACTGACAGGAAACTGTCTGCTCCTGACTCAAGAAAACTACCGAAGAAGAACATCATCCACCTCCTCAGTTTTTCCTGCCCCTTTTCGTTTCCATTGTGGATTTGTATTGTTTTGCCAGTCTTCCAGAAGCTGGTCTTTCTGCTTCAAGATACGTGAAATTTGACTGGGATTGACACCATATTCTTTAGCAATAGATGCTTGACTTTGTTTGTTTTCTAATTTTTTAAGAACTTCTATTCATTCAACCAGTGTTAAAGTCTTACAGTTCTGCCGCGACGACCCCGGTGTACGCTCTAACAACATTCTTTCGCTTATTCTGCCTGTGGCAGTTAGAGGCAGTAAATGTGAAATCTCATTGGTTGTCACACGCCAATCGACTTCCATATTTCATGTGCCCGCTTATGCGGAGTCTTTCCTGCAGAGGAGCAGTTTTGAACCATGTATATAAGCGAATCTTGCAGTTATCAGTGGTGCGCTCAACCGAAATTTGTCCCCATAGAAATTGATGGTGCCAAAAACGGGACTGAAGTACAGCATGCAGTTAAACAGAGCATGCGCTTATCCGACGTGCACTTAAATGGAGTGCACTGTATTATGTAAGGCCTTTTGTAGGCCTAACCAATATAACCAAAGAAAAACATAAACACATTTTTAAATTCAAAAAAACTTATTTTAATCTATGGACTAATAAGTCATCAACAATCTCAGGATTCACTGTAGTTCTCCTTTCTTCCACAGTCCTTCCCATAATAGAAGACATTCTGGTAACAGTAATGCACAAAATTCCCTGTGCAAGTTTTGCTAGTTTTGGACAGCACTTTTCCTTATTTTTCCAAAATGACAAAACATTGTCAGCATTAATTGAACATAAGTAACTGTCCAGTTCCATACATACCAAGTCACATGCATTCAGCCCGTGACACACTTATTTGTATCCCTCCTCACACGTGTACGGCCAATGTTCCCTCTAGGTTGTACTGCTGCAAAACATTTTTTAAAGTTGCCATGCAGCAGGTCACTTCTGCGCAGCATGGGCACCAGGACTTCCTCACCTCCCTCCCACTGCTACTCTTGCTTTTGCTACTGCTTCTCCAGATGGAGCGGCAGTGGCAGCAAAAGAAGCTACACTCACCACGTTGCCGGACTCTCCAAAGGTGCAGCTGCTGGTCCCGCCCCCTTGGATGTCACTTCCTGTTCTGGGGCAGAACCGGTATCTGTGCCAATCAAGAGTCTGGCCCTATGGTAAGTGTACTTTCTTTTACCACTGCTGCTCAGTTAGAGAAGCAAGAGCAGCAGTGGCAGCGGTGTCGGGGGTAGAGAGAGGAGGCAGACGCTGGATTGGGGGAGGAAAGGGAGGATAGATGCTGGATAGAAGGTGAGGGAGAAGAGGGCAGATGCTGGATGGAAAGGGAAGAGAGACTGAAGATGCTCAACATGGCAGGAAGATGGGGGCAGACACAGAGGAAAGTTGATTAATGACATGGGCAAGGAAGGAATGCCAGATGGACCAGGAGACCTTAGCAAAAGAGTAGGAGAAGACAGAGGAAGGCGGCCAACACGATTAGACAACACGGAATTTAATTTTCTAGTTATTGATTAGTTTTTGTAATGTACATAAAAACTAACCTGTTTAAAAAGGCATACCCTACCAATCCAACATAAATGCCTGATCTCTGCAACACAACAAAACTAAAGTACGTAATGGACATAACACAACTCTTCTGTTGTACGATTCCCTAATGTGGCTGTGCCACATGAACTTTATCTTAGCACAACATCATTTTGTATTTGTTTACACCGGAGTCTGCAAACGCCTCTCCGGTACTATGTAAGCCACGTTGAGCCTACAAATAGGTGGGAAAATGTGGGATACAAATGTAACAAATAAATACATATGCCAGAACTGGTGTTACTTGCCTGGGCCCCACAAGAAAAATCTCACTCATTGGCCTTCAGTCTGCAGCATAACAGTGGTAAATCTCCAGCTTTTGTATTGGCCACCTTTGGTGTCTTCAATTCATAAACAACCTTTATGGAGCAGTGTCTCTAAAGTTGCTCAGAAAACTGCTAACATCCATTTTCATTCTTTTGGAGGGGGGCTGCTAGAGTACCAGGACGACCAACCCTTCTGTGCTGCCTCCGACCTGGTAGTAAACTTCTCACATTGTGCTCATATTTGAACATACTGTGAACTTTTGTGCCTTGCTGCAGAATAGATAATAGGCTTATTACCGTACTGTGTTCCATCTGCTGCGCAAGTTAATTCAGGCGCTGAGCCCCTTTCTGCATCTTTCACCTGCTAATGTGTGCATTGAGCTCTCATTTACCGTATGCTTCTGCCCATAGTAGCTTTCTGCATCAGGACAACAATAGGCACAGAATTAGAAAGAAAAGCCCTTATGAATAAGATCCTGTGACTGGTTTTTAGTAGGTAATCAATAGAAATAAAACAAAATAAAACATGGAAAAGAAAATAAGATCATACCTTTTTTATTGGACATAACAATACGTGTGAGAAGCTCCTAAAAACATCCACACTGGACCATCAATACTCACCAGAAACTATTACAAAATTAATCAAATTTATTTTTAACTCGCAACTATTTCCGCTTTAACAATGATACCTATCTACAAATAATGGGCACCAGGACAGCACCCCAATATGATAGCCTCTTTATGGATGAGGTGGAAGAGACATTTCTGAATACATATTAGACCAGACCCCTAAAATACTACCGGTACATCAATGACATTTTTATGATTTGGACTGAGGGGGAAGACACTCTGAAACAATTTTACAATTCCTTCAATACATACCATCCTACAATCAGATTCAAAATTGACTACTCCCCAGAAAAAGTCAATTTTTTGGACACCACAGTCTCAATCAGTAATGGCTATATACAAACATCCATATACAAGAAACTCACAGACAAATGCAGCTACCTCCACAACTCCAGCTTCCATCCTTCACATACAAAAAGATCCATTATTTACAGCCAAGCCACAAGATACCACCGTATCTGCTCTGACCCAAGGGACAGAGACAGACACCTTGAAATCCTGACTGCATCCTTCGAACAGAAAGGCTACAACCCCCAAATAATCTCCAAGAATATTGCCTCCTCCCTCAAAACACCCAGGGAAAATCTGGTACAGTACAAAGAAAAAAAGCCACAGACAGAATCCCCCTTATAGTGACATACAACCCAGAGCTGGAAAAATTAAGAAAAATCATAAAAGATCTACAGCCTCTACTCCAGGAGGATGAATTACTGAAAGAGATATTCCCATCCCCACCAGTGCTGGCCTTCCGACAGCCACCCAACTTAAAACACAAGCTAATTAGAAGTAAACTCCCAACACAGACTCAAAAAGAAGAGAATGGCACACATCCTTGCAATTTATCCAGCTGCAAACTATGCCAAAACATTTTACAAGACCCCCACGGGTCATTCACAAAGAAAAATAATTCAACATTAAGGAATCTTTCACGTGCTTATCTTCCAATGTGGTATATATCATTCAGAGTAAAAAATGCAACGAAGGCTGCTACATTGGAGAAACAAGTCATGCTAAAGAAGAGATTTAATTTACATAGACACCATATGAAAAATGCTAGTACCAATCAGGATGTCACCTCTGTGGGGCAGCACATGGTAAGAATCCTGTAAGGGAACTTTAAAACAATACAGGAACGTAAGACCTTTGAAGTCAGAATGATTAAATATTTTGACACCCACCAGACAGGACTTAACAAAGATCTGGGATTTCTAGCCCATTATAAACCATAAAATTGTACTGCTTTGTCACCCTCCTATCTTCATGCATATCTTCCTGTCCCTCATCCACCTGACTCTTCCTGTCTCTCACCTATCCACCCTCATCCTGTTAGACTGTCACTGAAATGCTTTGATGTTTCACTTATATATACTGTCATCTACCAACATTTGCTTATTTCCGATCTGACGAAGAAGGGCAATCTTCGAAAGCTAATCAAGAAATGTATTAAGTTATGTCCAATAAAAAAGTATCATCTTATTTTATTTTCCATGTTTTATTTTGTGTTATTTCTATTGATTACCTTTAAAAGCGGACTAACACGGCTACCACACCTCTCTACTCAAGATGGTTTTTAGTAGAAATTGCACTTGACTGGCTGGGGTTCCCTAAGGACAGGTTTGTGAATCACTGAGGCGCTGGTGCACAAAAGTCCTTGTAAAAAAATAATGTACATTTAGATCCCCAGTAAAAGTTACTGCGTTTGAAATAGCGAGTGATGCTCAATGGAAATCTCATACAAATGAACTGCTCACAATTACAGCAAGCAGCTCATTAGGAAAAGTGCCAGCGCTTGCATAGAACAGTCACTTGCTAAGTTTCATGCAATGCACATGCCCAGAACTGCGTGTGCTATGGATGCACCTCCACATTGTTCCACTTCTACACGCGGGGCATGAACGTTTCTTCTAGTGGGGTTCCATGCCAAATTTTCACACCCCAGGGGGTTTATTGTTTAATGTGTGAGTTTGAAAGTTGTGTGTAGCTTCTTTTTTTTTCAATACTGTGGATTCCGTGGATGTGCCTCCACAATGTGCTTTGTTTGTTCCAAGACAACTTCTCTACTACTACTACTACTACTATAAATCACTTCTATAGCACTACCAGTCGTACACAGCGCTTTACAATTGAACATGAAGAAGACAGTCCCTGCTCAAAAGAGCTTACAATCTAAATCAGGACAAACAGACAGGACCAAAAAGGATAAGGGAAGGACAGACAGAAGGACACATAAGGGTAAGATACAAGTTACAACGTCTCCAGTGCTGTTACGTGGGACACAAACACATGCAAATACTATTTAAATATGACAGCAGACTGCTCTGCCGTGAAGCCTCCATCTCACTACAACAGCTCCAGACGTCCATAAAAATTAGCTCATTGCATACGATTCTTGTTGGCTGCTACCTTGAACGGTAAAAACCATGCATAAGCCCTTTGTGCAGTACTCGCTGAATGATGTACATGCTCAACTAGATTGAACCAGTCAAAATTGGACGATCCTACCATGGTAAGCTTTATGCATCAGTGCACTTCTTATTAGAGAATGACACGAGGACAAAGTTTGTCTCCATCCCCACCATGTCCCCGCAAATTCAGTTTAAATTACTTTTCCCAGGTCTACCTTAACCCATTAGTGCCCAATGTTCCTATATGTGGAAACATTGGGCACTAATGGGTTAATAATGGTTTATGGACTATTTCTCCAGGAATTTCTTCAACATATTTTTTATTTTTATCCCAGCTATATTGTTTTTACCACTTGCAGTGCAAATGAGTTCAGAGCTTAACCGTATATTGAGTGAAAAAATATTTTCTCCTGTTTTTAAATGTGCTACTATGTAACTATATAACATATCCCCTAGTCTTTGTAGTTTTGAAAGAGTAAACAATTGATTCACATTTATCTTTTCCACTCCATTCAGCCATCTCTTCTCCAAGCTGTGGAGCTCTAACCTCTTGATGCTTTACTCATACGAGAGTCCGTCCATCCCCTTAATCATTGTGGTTGCACTTCTTTGTGCCTTTTCTATTTCCACTACATTGTTTTTGAGATGTGACGACCAGAACTGCACACAATACTCAAGATATGGTCTTACCATGGAGAGATACAGAGGCACTGTGATAGCCTCTGTTTTATTCTCTGTACCTTTCGTAATATTTCCTAACCTTTTTGTGTTTTTTTTTGGCCGCTGCCGCCATTCAACACTGAGCAACATATTTCACTGTATTGTCCACAATAACACCTAAATGCTTCCATTTGTTACACTTTAAGTGCTGTGGATCAGTTCTGAAATAGCAGCAGCAAAACTTTAGTGATAGGTACTGTATGCCTGAATTAAAATGAACTGTGGTAGGAATGAAATGCTGGCATGTCAGGTGTTTATAAGTACATAAGTATTGCCATACTGCGAAAGACCAAAGGTCCATCGAGCCCAGTATCCTGTTTCCAACAGTGGCCAATCCAAGTCACAAATACCTGGCAAGATCCCAAAAATGTACAAAACATTTTATACTGCTTATCCCAGAAATAGTGGATTTTCCCCAAGTCCATTTAATAACGGTCTATAGACTTTTCCTTTAGGAAGCCTTCCAAACCTTTTTAAAACTCTGCTAAGCTAACCACCTTTACCACATTCTCTGGCAACGAATTCCAGAGTTTAATTACACGTTGAGTGAACAAAAATCTTCTCCGATTCGTTTTAAATTTACTACCTTGTAGCTTCATCGCATGCCCCCTAGTATTTTTGGAAAGCATGAACAGATGCTTCACATCTACCCGTTCAACTCCACTCATTATTTTATAGACCTCTATCATATCTCCCCTCAGCCGCCTTTTCTCCAAGCTGAAGAGCCCTAGCCATTTTAGCCTTTCCTCATAGGGAAGTCGTCCCATCCCCTTTATCATTTTCGTCGCCCTTCTCTGCACCTTTTCTAATTCCACTATATCTTTTTTGAGATGCGGCAACCAGAATTGAACACAATATTCGAGGTGCGGTCACACCATGGAGCGATACAAAGGCATTATAACATCCTCATTTTTGTTTTCCATTCCTTTCCTAATAATACCTAACATTCTATTTGCTTTCTGAGCTGCAGCAGCACACTAAGCAGAAGGTTTCAACGTATCATCAATGACGACACCTAGATCCCTTTCTTGGTCCGTGACTCCTAACGTGGAACCCTGCATGACGTAGCTATAATTCGGGTTCCTCCTTCCCACATGCTTCACTTTGCACTTGCTGACATTAAACGTCATCTGCCATTTAGACGCCCAGTCTCCCAGTCTCGTAAGGTCCTCTTGTAATTTTTCACAATCCTCCCGTGATTTAACGATTTTGAATAACTTTGTGTTATCAGCAAATTTAATTACCTCACTAGTTACTCCCATCTCTAGGTCATTTTATAAATATGTTAAAAAGCAGCGGTCCCAGCACAGATCCCTGGGGAACCCCCCTAACTACCCTTCTCCATTGAGAATACTGACCATTTAACCCTACTCTCTGTTTTCTATCTTTTAACCAGTTTTTATTCCACTATAGAACACTACCTCCTATCCCATGACTCTCCAATTTCCTCTGGAGTCTTTCATGAGGTACTTTGTCAAACGCTTTCTGAAAATCCAGATACACAATATCAACCAGCTCCCCTTTATCCACATGTTTGTTCACCCCTTCAAAGAAATGTAGTAGATGGTGAGGCAAGATTTCCCTTCACTAACTCTATGTTGACTTTGTCTCATTAATCCATGCTTTTGAATATGCTCTGTAATTTTGTTCTTAATAATAGTCTCTACCATTTTGCCCGGCACCGATGTCAGACTCACCAATCTATAATTTCCAGGATCTCCTCTGGAACCTTTTTTAAAAATCGGCGTTACATTGGCCACCCTCCAATCTTCCTGTACCACGCTCGATTTTAAGGGTAAATTACATATTTCTAACAATAGCTCCGCAAGCTCATTTTTTCAGTTCTATCAGTACTCTGGGATGAATACCATCCGGGACAGGAGATTTGCTACTCTTCAGTTTGTAGAATCGCCTCATTACATCCTCCAGGTTTACAGAGAATTCATTAAGTTTCTCCGACTCGTCATCTTCGAATACCATTTCAGCCACTGGTATCCCACCCAAATCTTCCTCGGTGAAGACCAAAGCAAAGAATTCTTTTAATCTCTCTACCACGGCTTTGTCTTCCCTGATTGCCCCTTTTACTCGGTCATCTAGCAGTCCAACCGATTCTTTTGCCGGCTTTCTGCTTTTAATATACCTAAAAAAAAAATGTACTATGTGTTTTTGCCTCCAACACAATCGTTTTTTCGAAGTCCGTCTTCGCTTACCTTATCAACACTTTGCATTTGATTTGACATTCCTTATGCTGTTTCTAAGTTTAATATCTTTTATTGGCTTTCAATACAATACAATAGAAGCAGGAGCTCACCACAGTACAACAATCAACATTTACAAATCATGGCAAAACTGGAGCTCACATTCAAGAAGCAACTATTCACAACTAGAATCACATTAAGAAAAAGGGGGAAGAAAGAGGAGGTGGAGAAGAAGAATGGAAAAAAAAAAGGGAAAGGGGAGGACTGGAGGATACAAATCCAGACACAGAGCATGCATAGGCCACAAAATACATCAAACTCAGTGAGTGCTTATCTCTATACCGAAGCAAAATAAGATACCAGTGGCAGCCTTTTTTTTCCTGTAGGAAGCGAAGCGAGAAGATTTCTTCGCCAGATGTAATTCGAATTTGTACATTTGGAACAATAAGTTCCACCATTCCTGATAAGTCGCCTGGTGTGGGGAGTTCTCCTGACGGTCAAGGACCGCGGATGCTGGGTGCGGCTTTCATCTAGCATGCCTCTGCTCCTGGCATGAGGGTACAGTTGAGCACCTGCACCTTCCTTGGGCTGTGGCTCCCCTGCCTTTGGCGGTGCTGGGCCAACGCTGGGGTCAGTCCCAGTGGTGCTGGGTTCTTGCCCTATTTGCCTGCTCTCCTCCCTTTGATCTGGGCCGGAGGTAGATCCTGGGTGCTCCTTGGAGGGCTGGCGTGCTACTAGTTCTTCTAGTAAAAAAAAACCCAAAACCCAAGATAGCCATGCGGCTCCGTGAGGCACTTTGGGCTCCTTGGGGGCTGTTGGCGTTCCTGGATGTTTGGGCTGTGGGGCCTCTTCCCTCCCCCCTTTTTTTGGGGCACTGAAGGTGTCTTGTGCCTTCTCCTGGTCTATGTAGTCACCCTCTGTGGCTGCGGTAGCCAGTTCTATTCCACAGAGCATACTTCTGTTGCACCTCTGGGGTGGTTTTCTCTGGAGGGTCTCAGCAGCTTCAGTTGTCTTCTTTCTTGGGAGTTGCAGATTCCTCCTGGTTTTCACCGGCACGGCAGTCTCTCTTCTTCGGAGTGGCAGACACTTCCTCGATTTCGTCAGCTGTGGCAGTCTCCTCCCTTCAGGGTTTTGGGCGCCTCCTGGGCTTTACGGCCTTGGCAGTGTCCTCTCTGCGGAGTTGTAGATGCCTTCGGGGTCTGCACTGCTGTGGTCTCCTCGCTTCTGAGTGGTGTACATCTCCTGGTTCTCTTGGCCACAGCAGTAAGTTGCAGACACCTATGGTGCTTCACAGCTATGGCAGTCTCCTCTGCAGAGTTGCAGACACATCCTGAGCTTCACAGTCATGGCAGTGTCTCCTCTGCGGAGTTGCAGACACATCCTGAGCTTCACAGTCACTGCGGTCTCCTCTGCGGAATTGCAGACACATCCTGTGCTTCACAGTCACGGCGGTCTCCTCTGCGGAGTTGCAGACGCATCCTGCGCTTCACAGTCACGTCGGTCTCCTCTGCGGAGTTGCAGTGGAGGAGTGGCCTAGTGGTTAGGGTGGTGGACTTTGGTCCTGGGGAACTGAGGAACTGAGTTCGATTCCCACTTCAGGCACAGGCAGCTCCTTGTGACTCTGGGCAAGTCACTTAACCCTCCATTGCCCCATGTAAGCCGCATTGAGCCTGCCATGAGTGGGAAAGCGCGGGGTACAAATGTAACAAAAAAACAATCCTGCGCTTCACAGTCACGGCGGTCTCCTCTGCGGAGTTGCAGATGCATCCTGGGCTTCATGGTCATGGTGGTCTCCTCTTCAAAGTTGCAGGCACCTCCCGGGCTTCACGGCCATGGCGGTCTCCTCCGGAGTCGCAGGTGCCTCTGGGGCTTCGTAGACGCAGTCTTCTCTCTTCGGAGATGCAGTCCCCTCCAGGTCTTCCAGCTGCTGTTGTCTCCACGCTTTGGCATTGCAGTCGGCCTCCTCGGCTTCACAGTTATGGCAGTCCTCTCTTCAGAGTGGTAGTTGCCTCCTTGGCTTTCTAGCTATGGCAGACCTCTGTCTTTGGAGTTGCAGGCTGCTCTGTTAATCCTTAGCCTCAGCAGTCTCCCTTCCTGGAATCAGGTGTCTTTTCTTCTCCAGAGTTCGCCTCTTGTGGTCTACACACAGCCCTGGAGGTCCTCACTGTTTGCAGCCTCCTGAGTTGCGGTCTCTACTCTTGGAAATTGAGCTCCCAGTTTCCACAGTCGCTGTTCTTCTGCATTGATGCCATTGCAGGTATTTCCTCGGCTAAAGGATATCCGACTGCGTGCATTGTTTGCAGTGTTACTGTGGCAGTCTGCTATCTCTGGAGTGGTGGACGTCTTATGGCTGGAGGTGTGGTCAGCTTCTGCAGTCTTTGGGGTTGGGATCTCTTTGGGAGTGGCTGGCTCATGTCACAGCAGCGGACGGAGTGTTGGGCTCCTGTTGACACTCAGGAAAAGTGAGTTTCTTCGTGGCTCTGCAGCGCTGCTGGTGGTGAGGTGGATCCGCCTGATCCTCAGTGTGTTTCATCTTGGAGCTGGGGACTTGGTGTAGTTCCTGGGGCCTATGTCTGTGGTCAGGAAAGTGGTTCCCTTGGGGGGGGGGGGTGGCTTCTGCGCCCATGACGGTTCTGCCTTCTCTGTCGGTGATTTCCCTGCCCCCTAGGCCTTTCCGCTCCTCGTGATTCACTGGGGGTTCCCGAGCCCCATCTCTTGACACCTAGTGGGCTTTTTCTAGGGTCCGCAGCTTTTCAGTTGCCGGCAGCAGCAGGCGCTCTAGGTTTGGTTGTACTTCCTCAGCAGGGGCCAGATGTGGGGTCCCCATTTGTCTTTCTTCCAATGATAGGCTGTCTGTGGGCACTCAGCTCCCTCTATATATGTCCAGATGTGGCGTACGTTTGAGGGCTGGTTGTTGAAACCCGGTAGTAGTGAGCCCTTGTGCCCCGACAGAGTACGGCAGAGATGGAGTGATACCGCACTCGGTCAGGCAGCCAGACAACCCCTAGCTTCACCTGGAAAGCGACCACTGTTCACCAGGAGTTGAGCTCCCAGCTGCAGGCGGCCACCAGGACTTCTGGAACCGGCGGGGTTGCACAGTCGCTGACCAGGATGGCAGGAAACAGACACAGTCCAGAACCAGTACTCCGACAGGCAAAGAATAGTCAAAATCAGTCCAGGGTCAAGGCAGGCAGCAAACAAGTGTAATCCAAGAAAACTAGCCAAGGTCCGGTGCACAGGTAAACAGGAACAGAAGAATAGTCAGTGAACAGCACTCCCACAGCAACTCCTCAGAACAATTGAGGCCGAAGCAATGAAGGCCTGGAGGCAGTGCTTTAAATAGTGAAGCAATCTGAGCAAACCAAACTCAGGTGAATCCAACATGGCTGCCCCCATAGGAGATCCTCCCAAGACCAAACATAGAGTTCCTTTCTGTTCTTGTTTATACAAGATGACTGCCCCCTCCTGAGCTAGCCAAGATGGCTGCTGCCCTTGCTCCAAGCCGGATGACGGCTGCCAGACTTAGGAAACTGAAACAGACCCTCCTAAGACTGAACCTTGTCCCTTTTGGATGGAGCTGAGGAATGACTTAGCCGGGAGGAGCGTCGAACAGGTGAGGGGCATAACACTGGTGCACGGAGCAGAGTGTGTTTCTCTCACTCTGATCTGGGTGTTTCTTTGGAGATCTGGAAAGGTGTGTCCTTGGACTCCTTGCTGGTCCAGTGGCTCTCTCATCTTGTTCTTGGGGCTGGCTTCAGCATTCTTCCTTGTCTTTCCATATGAAGGAGGTCTCTTCTGGAAAGGGGTGGGTTGTCCTTGTAACCCCTTTCAGGCTTCGTGTTCAGTATGGTTTCTCTACTTTGTGCTGTGGACTGTGCTGCATCGGTCCTTTGTCCTTCCCTGGAAGGCCAACGCAATGGTTCACACGTTGCGGAAGGTGTTTCTGATGTCTCTTATCTCGGTGCTCTGGAGTGCGGAGTTCCAGGCGCGGTAGTGCTGGGACCTCTTCGTCCGTTGCCGGAGGTTGGGGTCTCGGTTTGGTCTCTCCCTCTCTGCCTCATTTAGTTTCAGTGTTCCAAGTCAGTTGGCATGTTGCCTCCCTGAGGCTTCTGGGCAGCCTTCGGAGTCATTTGCGCTTCCTTGAGGTTTCTCCTTCCTTTCGATGTTCAGTTAGTCTGTTCAGCCCTTTTAAGGGCAACTGAGGTTGAGTCTCATGGTGTCCTTGGTCACCTTTGCCTCTTGGTTGCTAGGGACACTTACTTAAGCTGTCTCTACATGCCAGATGGCGGCATCCTGGCCAGCATCAGCTTTGTTGACCTGGCGGCTTTTGGCAGAGCAACGACATGATTGTTGCTGTATGTGTTTGCTGGGCTTCTCGGTGGATATTGTGGTTGTTCGGCAGAGCGGTCAGGACTTCGATTCTCCAGGCAGTGGAGCTGGGGTCCCACCCTGTTTAGGGATTGCTTTTGAATATCCTACATGTCCTGGAATAGTGGAAAGTAACATAATGGAAGGAGAAATTAGGGCTTACCTGATAATTTTCTTCACACTATTCTAGGAGCCCACCTCTGGACCTGTTTCGGTGGCAGGCTTTAAAGCTTATGCATGGGCTGTCACTCTTTTGTCTCTCTCTAAGGAGTCCAGGGATCTTCCAGGAGTCCGATTGTTTGGTCTTTTACAGTTATTTTAGAGGTTTTTGGTTTTCTTCCTTCTGCTTGTTTAGGCAAATACTGGAGAACTGGGCTGGCTGGCTGAGTATATATGGGACAGCTCAGTTCTGAGTTTTCTATCTCCACCTGCTGGTTGATGGACATAACTACCCACAAGTTCTGGAGTAGTGTGAAGAACTAATGGAAAGAATGTCTTCCTTCTGCCACTTCTTTCTGGAGTTCTTCAAGGTTCAGTCTTAGCCCCCACCGTATTTAACATCTTTCTTGCCTCGCTCTTGACTTTGTCAGTCTAATAGGTACCAAACGTTTTCTTATGCTGATGACTTTCAGATACTATTCCGTCTCACATCCAACCTGTGTGAACGTAATATCTGTTTTAATAACATCTCCTCCTGTCTATGTCACCACTGTTTCCCGTGTTTTAATGCAAGTACATGCCCTTTCTCTTTAGCATAGCAGAACCAAAAGTGTAGAGTAAAAGGTAAGAAGAGTCAAAAGCATGCAGTCAGTGTGTCTCATTCTGACACTATCTTGCCCCCCCTCCAACAATAAAAATGTTAACTAAAAGATATGTGACACCAGTTATGCTTAAAGCAATGGGCTGTGTGCGAAATTATTTAAGTTTGCGTAATTATCACACAAACACACACAAAACAGTGAAGGCTGACAATGTAGTAGTGTAGCAGTGTATCTTCAAAAGACCTTTACTATTGATGGGCAAAATGGTATAAAAAAAATCCATAAAATTCTGGAAATGCCCGATCTGTCCAGGTGTTATCTATGGCTCCACCAGAAACACCAAATCATGAGACCTTTCTTGCTCCTGGAGGTGTCCCTTTTCTGGTGTTTTTGAAAGCACCTATTTATTTCACAAATTCCTATCCCACTCCATCCAAATATACCCAGTGGCTTCAAGCGGTGCACCAAGTGTAGGCGCATGATTTCTGTCACGGACCTGCTCATTTGGTGCTGTAGGTATGCTAGAGGTACTTATATGATTCAGAACACTGCTAACAGTTATCCTGGACTCATGACTAGGATGTACCTCTGAAGCCCACTGACAAGCTAGCTGTGCGGGAAAAATGAACCATGCCACAGATGGAATATATATTATTTATTATGTAAAGAAAATAAATAAATAAATATATATATATATATATATATAAACAATACTGAAGCAAAATGCCAATCAAAATACAAAAATAACTTGCTATAAAAATAGATTATCACCAGAAAAGATAATACAATCTGATTATCCTAATGCACTAACTAAAGGAGTGATTACACAACCCAGTACAATCCTGAATTCCTAATAATTCTTATAAGAACTTTACACATCCTATGCAAAACACAGTGATCAGCTGAATACACAGACCAGAAGTCCTGACATAAACCTATCCGTCTCAGACAAACTAAGGACTAATTATCCCCGTGACCATAGGTAATATATCCTGTTATCTCACCTTGCCGTCTGTCACAGACTCCCAATGGTAGAGAAGCGGAATCCCTCAGAGTCTCGAGCTGAAAACCTCAGCGAGCCTCCCAGTCCAGGAATAAGGTCCAAGAGTTGAATTCTGGGTGAATGGTACAGTCTTAGATAAGTCCTGATGTTGTAGCTGAGCAGACCTTGTCAGTTGGTTACAAGGCACGCAGTTTACTGGTGTTAGGAAAATCAGTCTCTTGCTCTCTTCAGAGCTTTTTATCCACCTGCCAGTCCTGTGTTTCTCTCTTCTGGTGTTTTCCCTCCAACTCTGGTGGTCTCATTCCCTTTCTTCAGTCCAAACCTTTGGCATCCAAAGGTCGGATGATAGCTGTGGACCAATCGCATACGATGACATATTGTCCAGCCAGCTTCATGGTCAAGAAGAGAGCCTTTGTTATAGATGGTATGCAAACTCCCTGTCTTGAGGCCATACTCCTCCAATGTTCCCAGGAGATAATGGGGCTAGTTTGCAACAAGAATATGTCCTTGGGTGAAGTAATCTTGAAATGCTCAGCAGTAATTGGTCTTGGCAGGAAATCCGGATTCTGATAGTTACAGATGTGTTCATGGCACAGGCTGCAGAATCCATATTGTTATAAGAATGGTTCAGGCTTGTATAGGCCAAGACCAGCAAAGGTGAGATCTCAGGTAAATACCCCTACAGTGCATCGATGTATTTGGCCAAATCATGACCCCTCTATTTGTGATCTCCATTTGCATATGCAGGTAAGAACCCAAAGGGTGCAATTTGCGCAAATAGATTATCTTTTTGGCTCTTCAAAGGCCAGACCATTGTCTTTGGCACTGGTAGCATCGACCTCCATGGTTGCTCCAACATCGGTATCCACTGGGGGTGCACCAGCATCGAGTGGGACTCCACCTGCCTCAACTCTGGCCACTGTTAACAAGCCCTGGGACCGGTCAACATTGGACATGACACCGAGATGCTCGGATTTGGTGGTGTCCTCATTGGCACTGGGGGACCAGAGTTCTGTGCATTGGGGGAAGCCCAAGAAGCATAAGCATCAGTCTTTCTTGGCTCACAGTGCTGGGAGCACCAGGGCATCGGACTGTCTGATACCTGAGAAGCGCAGGCATCGGGAGGACTACTCCCCCTCTGTGGAAGTGGTGCTAGTGCACCTGTCATCGAGTGGCCATCGCTGGTTCAGCACCATTGCCTTCTTAGACTGCCTTTGCCCCGGCTTCCACATGCCTTTACCGATGCCTGCCTTTCAGCAGTTCTGGAGCATGCTCTGAGAGGAGCTGGCACAGTTGCTGCGGGGAGCTCTGAGGCTCCATCGATGCTGGTGCCCAGGTCCTCAGCGCCGACATCTCACAGTGTATCGGTGTCAGGGTCTGGGCATGCAATGCCCCTTCCTACATCGGGGGAGGAAGCTTCCCCAGAGTCTGAGGGAAGGATTTTTTGGAGCAGGGACATCATTCCGCTAGGTCGAGACTGGTGCAGACTCAATTTCTTGATTCTCAATATGAGGAGGAGTCTGATCGGGACAGCTCTTGGGACTCCGATGAGGATCCACATTCTTGGAAGAGGAGTCATAGACAGAAATCTTCTCCAAAGGCACTCTTTCACCAGTTTTGCAAGGGAGATGGCTATGGCTGGCCCATTTAAGTTGGAAATGAAGGAGGAACCCAGGGCAGAGATGCTATCTTTTCTGGGCTTCTGGGCTATAAGTCTCCTCCTAAGGAAGGGGTCACTGTGCCACTGCACCCTATCCTTAAGGACACACAGTTGAAGAACTGGGAATCTCTCCTCACAGTGCAGACCACACTCAAGAAGGTGGATATGCAGTACTGTATCCAGAAGGCTCCTGGATTTGAGAGGCCCCAGCTGCCTACATGGTAGTCGAATCTGCTCTCAAATGGGCCAAAAGTTCCTTGGTGCCTGGGGCGAGAGACAAAAACTTTGGATTTGTTTGGGAGGAAGACTTTTCAGGCCTCGATGCTCGTCTGCATCCAGTCCTACCAGCTCTATACAAGCATGTACATGGAGTGTCTGATAAATGGTACACTTAGTCTGGCGGACTCTCTCCTTTCGGAGCAGGCTGCTGAGCTTTGCCAGTTGGCCAACAAGCAGATGTAGTGCAGGCATTGCCTCGCCAGGTGCGTGTATAATAATTTTGATGTTGTGTCCAGGCATTCTGCTATGGGTGTGGGAATATGCAGACTCTCTTGGCTGCGTGTCTCTGACCTCAAACAGGCTGTTCAAGAGAGACTAGTGGACGTGCAGTGGCGAGGGGTCAAGTTGTTTGGAGAGAAGGTGGAGGAGGTCGCTGACCTCATTAAGAAGCATACAGACACAGTCCACACTCTTTTTCAGCATCCTCCATCTGCATCTTCAACAAGAAGATTTTCAACTGGGCAGAGTTGTCGGTCCTACTACTCTCAAAGACATAGATACCAGCCTCCTGCTTGTTCAGTTCAGGCGTCCCAGGTCACGCCAGCCCCATCCCCAGAAGTCCCAGCCAGCTCCCCAGTCAAATCAGGGCACGGGCTTTTGACTTGCTCCAACATAGCATAGCCACTCAACGAGTATCCATCCTGGGTGGCTTACCGGTCAGAGGGAGGCTCACTTTTTCTAATACAGATGGCTCCTTATAATCTCTGATCAGTGGGTTCTTCAAATAGTCTGTCGCAGGTATTCGCTGAAGTAGCATCGACGACCTCCAAATTGTCCACCAAGAGCGTTTTACATTAGCTCTCAGCACAAGCAGGTACTTGTAGAGGAAATCTCTGCCCTTCTGTAGGCCCGAGCTGTTGAGCTCGTATCACCAGGGGAAGAAGGGGAGGGATTCTGTTCCAGGTACTTTCTTGTGATCAAGAAGATGAGGGGATTCCGGCCCATCCTAGCCCTAAGGGCCCTGAACAAATTTTTGGTAAAGGAAAAGTTCAGGATGATTTCTGCTCCCTCTAATTCAGGAAAATGATTGGTTTTGCTCTTTGGACTTAAAGGATGCCTATACCCACATTTCAATTCTTCTAAGTCACAGGAGGTATCTCAGATTTTGAGTGGGGAAATGCTGCTACCAGTATCTCATCCTTCCATTTGGCCTAGCGTCTGCCCCCAGATTTTTCACCAAGTGTCTGGTGGTAGTAACAGCGTATCTATGCCTACTGGGAGTATATATGTTTTCCCTACCTGGATGATTAGCTGGTCAAGGGCACATCTCAGGAGAGAGCCATGGATTCAATGCGGATGACTATTCAGGTGCTAGAGCTGCTGGAGTTTGTTATAAATTATCCCAAGTCCCATCTTCAATTAGTTCTCCAATTGAAGTATATAGAAGCCCTGCTAGATACGATACAGGCTTGGGCCTTCCTTCCTCAAGCGAGAGTGGAAACCTTGGTAACGTTTGCCTCGCAGGTCCGCAGTAGCCAGCAGGTTTTAACTCTTCAAATATTGAGACTGTTGGGCCACATGGCCTCCACAGTTCGTCACGCCCATAGCACAGCTCCATTTAAGAGCAGCCCAATGGACCTTAGCTTTCCAGTGGTCTCAACAGGGAACCTAATGGATGTCATTTGCATTCCACCAGAGCTGGCTCATGCCCTTCTCTGGAGGACTGTCCGGTCCAGTTTGACTCTCCAAATTCCACCACCTCAGAAGGTGTTGACAACGGATGCATCCAACCTGGGTTGGGGAGCTCATGTGGATGGGCTTCACACTCGAGGTCAGTGGTCTGATCAGGAGGTTCAGTTCCATATCAATCTCCTCGAGCTCGGGGCTATTTGGAACACTCTAAAGGCTTTCAGAAATCAGCTCCAGAACCAAATTGTACTCATTCAAACAGACAACCAGGTTGCAATGTTCTGTGTCATCAAGCAGGGGGTTACAGGATCCTACCCCTTGTGTTAGGAAGCTGTGGGCATGTGGCAGTGGGCCCTGTTTCATGGGATGGACCTCCGTGCCACTTACCCTACCCATCAAGAACTGCCTGGCAGACAGATTGAGCAGGATACTGCAACCACACGAGTGGTCTGTAAACATGGGTGTAGCCCGGAAGATCTTTTGAAAGAGGGGCACTCCCTCGGTGGATCTTTTCACCACTCATCTCAACGAGAAGGCCCCTCAGTTCTGCTGCAAGCTCGGGCCACATGGCAGACTAGCGTCAGATGCCTTTCTCCTGCATTGAGGACAAGGTAGTCTGTATGTGTGTCTTCCCATTCCTCTCATAGAGAAGACTTTGCTGAAACTCTGGCAAGATCGGGGCACCATGATTCTGATCGCTTTCTACTGGCCATGGCAGACCTGGTTCCCTCTTTTTCTGGAGTTGTCCTCTGAAGATCCATGGAGATTGGTCTGTTTTCCGACCCTCATCATGCATAACGCAGCGTCCCTTCTATATGCCAACCTCCAATCTCTAGCCCTTACGGCTTGGATGTTGAGAGCATAGAATTTGGGTCCCTCGGATTGCCTGTGTGTGTCTTCTGTATCTTGCTTGCTTCCAGGAAAGATTCAATTAAGATACTCTTTAAATAGAGAAGGTTTGCCATCTGGTGTGAGGGCAAGACCTTAGATCCCTTTTCTTGCCCTACACAAAAACTGTTTGAGTACCTCCTGTACCATTCTGAGTTTGGTTTAAAAACCAGCTCTGTACGGGTTCATTTCGGTGTAAATAGTGCTTACCATCACCATGTGGGAGGCGAGTCCATCTCTGTACAGCCTTTAGTTCACTTCTTGAGAGGTTTGTTGCTGATAAAGCCCCCTATCAAACCTCCCTTTGTATTTGTTACATTTATACCCTGCATTTTCCCACCTTTTTGCAGGCTCAATGTGGCCTCCAATGTACCGTAAAGGCATTTGCCATTACAGTTGATAACAAATAAGATTGTGTTGTAGACAAATGAGGTAGATGTGGTTCAGGCGTCAGGGGGTCAAGGGGAATGAGGATAGTAGATTGTCCAGTACGATCATTGATTATGTTGTGTTGCCGGGTGTGGGGAGTTATGTTGGATTGGTGGGGTAGGCTTTTTTGAAGAGGTGGGTTTTTAATGATATCCTGAAGTTTAGATGGTCATGGATTGTTTTTTATGGCATGTGGGAGTCCATTCCAGAGTTGTGCGCTTATGTAGGAGAAGCTGGATGCATAAGTTGTTTTGTATTTTAACCCTTTGCAGTTTGGGTAATGTAGGTTTAGGTAAGATTGTGCTGATCCAAATCTGTTTCTAGTTGGTAGGTCTGTGAGGTCTGTCATGTATCCTGGGACTACGCCATAGATGATTTTATGAACCAGAGTGCAGATTTTGAAGATGATCCGTTCTTTGATTAGGAGCCAGTGCAGCTTTTCTCAAATGGGTTTAGCACGTGTGTCATGGAATCTCAATCTTGTTCTCACCCAGCTAATGAAAGCTCATTTTGAGCCTCTGGATACCTGCCATCTGAAAGTTTTGACCTGGAAAGTCATGTTTCTGGTGGCGGTCACTTCAGCTCGCAGGGTCAGTGAGCTCCAGGCCCTGGTAGCTCATCCACCATACATTCCATCACAACAGAGTAGTCCTCCACACGTACCCTAAGTTCCTTCCTTAGGTAGTGTCAGATTTCCATCTTAACCAGTCAGTTGTTCTTCCAACATTTTTCTGAAGACCTCATGCCCATCCTGGCGAAAGTGTACTACATACCTTGACTGCAAGCGAGTGGACTAAAGCCCATAGACAATCCATCCAGCTTTTCGTTTCTTTTGACTCCATCAGATTGGGGATGGCCATTGGCAAATGCACACTTTCAAATTGGATAGCAGACTGCATCTCCTTTACTTATACCCAATCTGGGCTGACTCTTGAGGGATATGTCCTGGCTCACAATGTTGGAGCCATGGCTTCGTCGATAGCCCATTTGAGATCAGCCTCCATAGAGGAGATTTCCAAGTTTGCCACATGGTCTTCAGTCCACACATTCACATCCCACTACTGTCTGGATCAGGATACCTGATGTGACAGTTGGTTCAGACGGGCAGTTCTGCAGAATTTGTTCGATATCTAGAATCCAACTCCATCCTCCTAGGCACTGTTTTATTCTGTTCCAGGCTGCACCTCAACAGCTAGTAAGTGTATAGTTTCTGGTTGATTGAAGTTTTGGTCTCACTGTTTTGAGACTCAATTATCCTAGCTTTCTTGTTTTCAGTGAGCCTGGTAGCTAGGGTTTCCCACATGTGAGAATAGGAAGGCCTACCTGTCCTTGGAGAAAGCAAAGATTCTTAACCTGTTAGCTAGTGTTCTCTGAGGACAGTGGACCATTTTTTCTCACATACCCTCCCACCTCCCCTCAGGAGTTGTCTTTTTAGTTTGGGCTTTTTGCTTTTCACTTGACTGGAGGACCTACAGTCTCACGTCAGGTGGGAAGACGCCAGCGCATGCTTGGTGAGACGCTGATAGAAAGTTTTATACTGTAAGCTAGTTGGCATCCACACCGGGCTTTGTCGGGATGACGTCACCCACATGTGAGAATAGTCGGCCTGCTGTCCTCGGAACACCAGCTACAGGTAGGTATCGTTGTTTTACTTGTGGAAATGGGCTTTTTGAAAATTGTTTATCCTCTATGGGGGTAATTTTAAAAGGTGGTTCTGGGCAAAGGGTTATGTGCATAGAAATTACCTCTTTTCTGTGTTTGCACATCAGTTTATCTGACCTAGGTGGAGCATTCGAGGAGGAGGGTAGCATTTGGACATGGGCACATATTTTATAAGATATCCATGTAAAATAAAATGGCAAATTTGCTTGTGTGTTTTCCATAGGGAATTCTTAAAAAGGAAAGTATGCACATACCTGCTCTTTTACCTTCTATTGCTCCATATGCAAAACTTAGATTGTGAGTCCAGTAGGGATAGAGAAAGTACCTGTATATAATACATGTAAGCCACTTTGGTTGTACCACAGAAAGGCAGTATATCAAATCCATGAATGTTTACCCATTGTCATATAGGGAGACATTCCCAAGGTTTTTGGCAGAGAAGAAAATGCTGTAGTGTTTTTAAATCTACATGCCTTATTTTGCTCGTTAAATAAAAGGAAGAAATTTGTCATAGGTAGTTTTGGGTTTTGTTTTGTCCTGTTCCCCCCCCCCCCCCCCAACTCCTGTGGATATAGTTGAAGCAAAAATGAAGTTCATTCTGAAGAAAAGGGCGCTCTACTGTTCCTGTCTTTTTTTCCTAGAGGGATAAGATGGTAGGAAGTGGTAAATATGGAGTGGAAATGAGTGACCGACCAGCCAGATGGAACATGCTGACTGAGGTAGAAGGTCAAATGTTTCCCTCTGCAAGGTTTTTCTTAAAAATTAATCCACCCACAGAGCATGAATTTACAATGACTGCAGTGGGCATCACATTAGAGAGGCAATGAGGGATATAATAATGATGTGCATATACCTCAAGGGTACAAATAAAGCAAGGAATTGAATACTCACTGGAAGCAAAGGTCTAGGAAAACAACAGTTATGGACTGAGGAGTATCTTAAAAATAATTGCTCACAGAACCACCAGTCAGTGGAGGTGGTAGAGGCAAAAACTCTGAAAAATTCAAGAAAACCTAGCAATAAGCACAGAGCATCCCTGCTAGCCAAGAAGGCAAAGCCATAGTTATCTATTTTCTGTGGTATACAAAGAGGCTCATTTTCAAAGCACTTAGCCTCCCAAAGTTCCATAGAAACCTATGGAACTTAGCCTCCCAAAGTGCTTTGAAAATATGCCTCCATGTGCAGAAAATTAAGCAGGCTAAATTTGCATTGTCTTTGTGTGGTATCACATTTAGTGAACTGCATTGCATTGGGAGGGGAAGGCCTGGCCAGTTTTTTATCCATTTTAGATGCCATTGTGGTTCTTCTGTAACTGGATGAGGAACCACTGTGGTCTGCTAAAGCTAAGAGGACGTTTCAAACCTCAATATTTCTAAAGTGCCATCTAGTGAACCAGTAGAAGTTGCTGTAAAATCAGTCCCTGATTTCTCTGCCTAGGTCTGAGGGACATGACTGGTGCCAAGCTACTGGATACTATTCTCTCAGAAACCTTTAGATCAAAATTCTGGTTTAATTTAGAAGGTTGCTTTTATTGCTCACTTCTGTCTTTCTTACCCTTCCACTCTGGCTCTATCAAATTTAACTTGTGATTATGTTTTCATTCAAGTGAAAGCCGGTGGCATGCGCATTGTGCAGAAGCACCCGCACAGCACTGACACCAAGGAAGAAAAGGACAAGGATGACCAAGAGTGGGAGAGCAGCAGGTGAGCATCACTGTCACCATCTTTCTGTTTGATGACTACAGTTGATTGGTTGGTTTTTGTAGTCATCTTTTTATTCTCTCCAATCCAATGGGTAATTGAAAGAAATTATACATAAGGAGTTGAGAATATCTGTGTGTCTGGGGACTAAATCACTCCCTTAAAATGTAATGAAATATGACCCAAATTTGGTATGGTAAAAATATCAAGTTTGAATATTGGCCAAGTGATGCTAAGGATTCCAGAAAAATAATCTCGTCCCAAAAAATGCCCTAGCGCATTTCTGTGGAAGAAGCAGATCCAGTCTGCAGCATAGAAACTTTGGTACAAGGAAACATAGCAACTAGGGAATTGCCTTTTCAAACTGTCTCTTCGTTGTCATCAAGCAGATGCAGCCATTACAGATGGGTTGTGTCCATCAACCAGCAGAGGGAGATAGAGAGCACACTTTTTTCAGTGCCTCATACCAGCTTGCTCCACTGCCTCTCTTCAGTATTCTCTATCTCCCCTAGCAGAGTGGCTGCAGCTTCTTCGAGCTCCATCTAAAATCTGCCTGGAGGTTGCTCCTGTGCTTTTGCCAGTTGTTAGCAGGGGTGTTGGAGGCTATAGCAGCTTCACTTTAAAGGCACATAGGTTCGCCCTTTCTCTGCCTTACCCATAACTCCGTGGATGTGGACACATTGCTTAGCTTTCCCTGTCCTTCCCCACCAACAGTGGATGCAGGCACATAGGTTCGCCCTTTCCCTGCCTTTCCCACTCACCTGAGCCTCCAGAGTTCTATTAACTTCTGCTTTCCTCACAGTGTTAAAAAAAAAAAAAAAAAAGTTGCGTCGCACTTTGGCGCTTAGACGCTGGAACAGAGGTTTTTCCTTGCCTTTTTCTGTGGGACCGGAGCTGTGATACTCGGTCCAGTGAGGTAAGAGTGTTTTCTGACTCCTCCGGGGTGGGCCCGCAATCGGGGCGATTTGGTGCGAACCGCCATTTTGAATTTTACCGCCGTTTTCGGCGATGGCTACGGAGACAGTAAAGCGCTGTTCCAAGTGTGGAAGCGCAGATCAGCAGCGGGACTCTAAATCGTGCTGTACAGATGTTAGAGCTGGCCCGAGCATGGCGAGCGATGATTCTTCGCGCTCTGAGCTGGCAGCGGACGCCATTTTGAATTTACCACATGGCGCGACCTCCGCTGAGACGGAGAGTCCTGAGCCCAGGGGGGGGGGCCTCGGAGTGAGGCTGATACGAGAGCTACTAGCCCCGGCAGAGTTCCGGGTGCCCAGGGTGAGTTTTTCTCCCCTGATTTTGTCTTATTAATGCATAAAGCATACATGCTTAAAAGAGCTCTCCCACAAAGCCCTGCAGGGGCCTCTTCTAATGCCCCCCCCCCCCCCCCCCCGGTGGATTGTAGCCTGGGTATGCCCTCTGAGGCGTTATTCCCTGATAATTGGCAGAATATGAAGCACAGAAGGGCTCTTCCCCTTCAGAGAGTGCTGCACCTCCATTCCCCCCCGCCCCCCCCCTCCCCCCCCCGTGGTCGTGCTGCGAGGATTCGGAGGACTCTGGCAGGCCTTCATGGTCTGAGGAGCCAGAGTCTGGTGCAGAAGTGACTCAGGATCTGGATGATCCCTCCACAGTGAGGATTTTCCACCATGATGAGCTGCCAGCGCTTATTTCTGATGCCCTGCAGGCTCTCTCTATTGAGGACCCTGCCAGTGGCACAGCCTCCTCTGTGAATCCTAGGATGGCTAGTACCAAAAAGCCTGCTCGAGCCTTTCCTTTGCATGACTCCATCCAAGAGCTTATTTCGGCTCAATGGGCTGACCCCGAGGGACCTTTGAAAGTTTCCAGGGCTATGGGGCAATTATACCCTCTGCGTGAGGAGCATTTGGCTCGCTTTGCAATGCCTAAAGTGGATGCCCTAGTCACAGCTGTGACAAAGAGAACTACCCTCCCTGTTGAAAGAGGTGTTGCCCTGAAGGATATTCAAGACCGTAGACTGGAATCAGCACTTAAACGGTCATTTGAAATTGCAGGTCTCACTATTCGGGCATCTGCATGCAGTTCTTATGCTGCTAGAGCCTGCCTGGCTCGGTTGCAACAGGCAGTGGAACAGCCCAGTGATGGAGCGGAGCCCTTTTCACATGTGGCTCCGCGGATGGAGTCGGCCTTGTCTTTTCTTGCTGACGCCCTTTATGATATTGTCAGAGCTTCGGCTAAACACATGGCAGTAGCAGTGGCGGCTCGCCATCTTCTTTGGCTACGGCATTGGGCGGCGGACATGGCCTCTAAGCAAAGGTTGGTGAAGTTGCACTTTCAAGGCCTTCTCCTGTTTGGTGAGGAGTTGGAGAAAATTGTGAAGGGCCTGGGTGAGGCTAAACCCCAGCGCTTGCCTGAAGATAGGCCTCGGCCTTCCTCTAAGGGTGCGGCGGTCCACTCCTCTTACAGACCTCACTTCCGTGAAGCTCGAAGGTACCGCCCGGGGCGTTCTGCTGGGTTCACGTCTCGTGCCCGTTTTCAGCAGAGGAACTCCTTTCGCTCGGACAAACGTTCCACAGCCACTGGCTCAAGGCCTGGAGTTCAGGGGTGACCCTCTCAATAATGGTGCACCGGCCCTCTCCTCGAGTCCTGTCATCGGAGGACGTCTTTCCCTTTTTGCCGAGGAGTGGGCCAACATTTCCTCAGATCAGTGGGTCTTGGACCTGATCAGAGACGGTTTCAGAATAGAATTCGACGACCCTGTAAGAGACGTGTTTGTGGAGTCCCGATGCGGTTCTGCCGCCAAACGGGCGGCGGTAGAGGAGACTTTGCAAGGTCTGATTCAGATAGGGGCCGTGTCCCCGGTACCTCCCGCCGAACATGACTGCGGCCGCTACTCCATCTACTTTGTGGTGTCGCCCTATTCTGGACTTAAAAGAATTAAACAAGTCCCTGAGAGTACGGCATTTTCACATGGAAACCCTGCGCTCCATCATTGCGGCGGTACAGCCAGGAGAGTTTCTCACGTCTCTAGACCTGAAAGAAGCTTACTTGCACATACCAATTTGGCCCCCGCACCAGAAGTTTCTGAGGTTTGCGGTGATGGGAAGGCATTTCCAGTTCCGGGCCTTGCCTTTTGGCCTCGCCACAGCTCCCCACACCTTTTCGAAGGTTATGGTGGTAGTAGCTGCCTTTCTAAGGTGAGAGGGTATTCGGGTTCACCCGTACCTGGACGGCTGGCTCATTCGAGCAAACTCTGCTGCAGAGAGTCAGCATGTAACAGCCAGAGTGGTCTCAGTACTTCAATCTCTGGGCTGGGTCGTCAATTTGGCCAAAAGTCACCTGACCCCCTCAGTCTCTAGAATATTTGGGGGCCAGGTTCGACACAGCCTCGGGGTATGTGTACCTACCCGAGCAAAGGCGGTGCAAGCTTCAGAATCAGGTCCGTCTGCTCCTGAGGATGCCCCGCCCGCGAGCTTGGGACATTGTCCAGCTGCTTGGATCGATGACGGCCACCATGGAACTGGTGCCCTGGGCGAGAGCGCACCTGAGACCTCTACAGTATGCTGTACTCCAAAGATGGTCTCCAGTATCTCAGGATTACCAATGCAGACTCTCTTGGCTCCCTGCGGCCCGACTCAGCATGGAGTGGTGGCTCTCAGACAGCATGCTGCGGCGAGGAATGCCGCTGGCGCTCCCCGATTGGTGCCTAGTGGTGACAGATGCCAGTCTGAAAGGCTGGGGCGCACATTGCAAGGGGAAGCATGCCCAGGGTCTATGGACACCCGAGGAGTCGGAGTGGTCCATCAACCACCTAGAGTTGAAAGCGGTGTTTCAGGCGCTTCTGGCCTTTCAAGTGACCCTGGAAGGATTGTCTGTCAGAGTGATGTCGGACAACACGACAGCAGTGGCCTACATAAATCGACAAGGCGGCACTCAGTGCAGAGCTCTAGCCGCGCAGGCCGAACAGATTTGCCACTGGGCCGAGCTGCATCTACAGTTTCTGTCGGCAGCTCACATTGCAGGTCAGAGCATCATGCAAGCCGATTATCTAAGCAGGCATCAGATCGATCCAGCGGAGTGGGAACTTGCAGACGAAGTGTTCCTGCAGATATGTGCCAAGTGGGGATCTAATGGCGACAAGCACCAATGCCAAAGTCCCCTGCTTCTTCAGCAGACGGAGAGATCCTCGCGCAGCGGGGTTGGATGCCTTGGCTCAACCCTGGCCTCCGGGCCTACTGTATGTGGTCCCTCCGTGGCCCTTGATAGGGTGAGTGCTCCTGCGGATTCGGCTGCATCCAGGAGAAGTGGTTCTCGTCGCCCCGGATTGGCCCAGGAGGCCTTGGTATGCGGACCTCCGACAGATGCTGGTAGAGGATCCCCTTCAGTTACCTCTGGTTCCCAACCTGTTGTCACAGGGTCCGGTGACCATGGAGGACGCCGGGCGATTTGGTCTTATGGCCTGGCGATTGAGAGGGCGCAATTGAGAGGCAGAGGCTATTCCAATAAAGTAATTACCACTCTCCTGCAAGCCCGCAAGCGTTCCACTTCCGTGGCTTATGCCAGGATTTGGTGCCAGTTTGAAGTCTGGTGTACTTACAGAGAGATCACACCCCTGCGGGCTCCTGTCTCGCCGATTCTGGACTTTTTGCAGGATGGTGTACAAAAAGGCTTGGCCTATAATTCCCTGCGGGTGCAAGTGGCAGCGTTGGTCTCCCTGCGTGGCAAGGTTGAAGGCGTGTCTTTAGCTGCTCATCCAGATGTGGCACGGTTTCTTAGAGGGGTGCTTCGGCTCCGTCCTCCCGTGCGTGCACCTTGTCTAGCTTGGAACCTGGGGCTAGTGCTGAAGGCCCTTTAGGGTGCTCCCGTTGAACCGCTTCGCGTGCTTCAGAGAAAGATTTGACACTGAAGGCCGTCTTGTTAGTGGCCATTATTTCGGCGAGACGGGTGTCAGAGCTCCAGGTGCTGTCCTGTAGAGACCCTTTTCTGCAGTTTTCAGAGTCCGGGGTCACGGTTCGGACCATGCCTTCCTTCTTGCCTAAGGTGGTTTCAGCGTTTCACCTAAACCAACCTATTTTCTTACCCTCCTTTGTCGAGGAGGAGTTTCCAGAATCTTTTGGGCAATTGCACCTGTTGGACGTGCGCAGGACTCTGCTGCAGTATCTGCGAGTTACTAACTCTTTCAGGACCTCTGATCATCTGTTTGTTTTGCTATCAGGTCCTCGCAGAGGGTCTCCAGCGTCTAAAGCCACTATTGCCCGCTGGCTTAAAGAATCTATCTTTTCAGCTTATTTGCTTGCCGGCCAGCCTCCGCCTGATGCCTTTAAAGCGCATTCCACTAGAGGAATTTCCTCTTCTTGGGCTATCAATAGAAATCAAACAAAATAAAACATGGAAAAGAAAATAAGATGATACCTTTTTTATTGGACGTAACTTAATACATTTCTTGATTAGCTTTCGAAGGTTGCCCTTCTTCGTCAGATCGGAAATAAGCAAATGTGCTAGCTGACAGTGTATATAAGTGAAAACATTCAAGCATTACTATGACAGTCTGACAGGGTGGGAGGATGGGGGTGGGTCGGAGATATGCATGGGGACATCAAAGCATATCATTGATATTCTAACAGGATGGGTGTGGATAGGTGAGGGGTGGGGTGATCAACAGAGAAACTCTGCAAACGTACTAGTCAGAAACTAAGAAATGAACTTATACATCAACTCTACAAGAAAAAAAGAATAATACAAACCCAAAGGGATGTAATCATGAGGAACATGGAGGAATTACATCCACACCTTGTGAACCAACTTAAAGAGGACCTACATAACATCCAAGGAGAAAAACAATACATTGCTATCCGCAAAAAGGAAATAAAGCTATATTCTCTTCTTCAAAATCAAAGAGAGAGAAACTGCTTATCCTTGAATAGCTACAGCTCTGCAGAACCAACATCCCCAGACACCTTGGAGACACTTGGATACACATCTGAGGCATGTGAAAATCAGAGCCCAAACAAACCAGGGAATACTGATCACACCTTTACAGATGCAAATCAAATGGGGATAATAAACCTCTCGAACCATCAATTATCACAACATGAAGTCTCTGTGCTCTCCAAAGGGCTCTCATTCTGCCCATCTAGTAAACTAGATGAAATCCAACTATACTTAGACCTAGAAGAGTTCTTTAGAAAAATGCGCCTTAAAACACATTTCTATAATAAAGGGACACCAAACAGACCGGAGTACAGTCTTAAACAAAAGAACACTTAATTCACCCCACAGGAGGGACAAAACTACAAGCTGGATAATTACATAGAAAGTTTCAGACATAGGGTGAAATCCCAACTTTCCAACAAACAAAAGAGAATCCTGTACAATCTTACCCCACCAGAAAGAGCGGCCATAAGAACCCTACAAACTAACGAACGCATTATCATCAAACCCGCAGACAAAGGAGGCGCAGTGGTAATTATGGACATACAAAATACATTGAAGAGGGGCACAGACAGCTCTCAGACAATAAATACTACAGGAAACTAACTGAGGACCCCACACAGGATTACACAAAACAGCTGAAAGACCTTATCAAAACATTTCCTACACAAGCGCAACCTCACCTGAAGAAACTCATACCAAACCAGCCTGCTGTGGGCACATTCTACATGGTACCCAAGATCCACAAACCGGGAAACCCTGGCAGACCAATCATATCAGGTGTTGGCACACTCACGGAAGAAATATCTGGATTCATAGAGGGAATTCTGAAACCTCTCGTACACAAAACTAATAGCTTCATACAAGACACCACAGACTTCTGAATAAATTGAAAAATATCAAGCAACTACCACCTAACACCCTTCTGGTCACGATGGATGTAGAATCACTATACAGCAACATTCCACATGCGGATGGTATAGCTGCATGTGGAAGACTCCTAAAAAAAATCCACACTGGACCATCAATACTCACCATTACAAAATTAATCAAATTCATTTTAACTCACAACTACTTCCGCTTTAACAATGATATCTATCTGCAAATAATGGGCACTGCGATGGGCACCAGGACAGCACCCCAATATGCCAACCTTTTTATGGCTGAGCTGGAAGAGACATTTTTGAATACACACCAGACCAGACCTCTAAAATACTACCGGTACATCGATGACATTTTTATGATTTGGACGGAGGGTGAAGAAACTCTGAAACAATTTTATTCTGCCTTCAATACATACCATCCTACAATCAGATTCAAAATTGACTACTCCCCAGAAAATGTCAATTTTTTGGACACCACGGTCTCAATCAGTGATGGCTGTATACAAACATGTATATACAAGAAACCCACAGACAGATGCAGCTACCTCCACAACTCCAGCTTCCATCCTTCACATACAAAAAGATCCATCATTTACAGCCAAGCCACAAGATACCACCGTATCTGCTCGGACCCTGGGGACAGAGACAGACACCTTAAAAGCCTGACTGCATCCTTAAAACAGAAAGGCTACAACCCCAAAATAATCTCCAAGAATATTGCCTCCTCCCTCAAAACACCCAGGGAGAATCTGCTACAGTACAAGGAGAAAAAACCCACAGACAGAATCCCCCTTGTAGTGACATACAATCCAGAGCTGGAAAAACTGAGGAAAATCATAAGAGATCTACAACCTATACTCCAGGAGGATGAATTACTGAAAGAGATATTCCCATCCCCACCAGTACTGGCCTTCCGACAGCCACCCAACTTAAAACACAAGCTAATCAGAAGTAAACTTCCATCACAGACTGAAAAGGAACAGAAGGGCACATGTCCCTGTAATTTATCCAGTTGCAAACTATGCCAAAATATTTCACAGGACCCCACAGTTATCCACAAAGGAAAGATATTCAACATAAAGGGATCTTTCACTTGTCATCTTCCAATGTGGTATATATCATTCAGTGTAAAAAATGTAACGAAGGATGCTATATTGGAGGAACAGGCCAGATGCTTAAGACAAGATTCAATTTACATAGACATCACATGAACAATACAGCCAGTAGGGCCCCCACCCTGGTGGGACAGCACTTCACAGAACCAGGACACTGTACCAGTGATTTCACAGTGAGAATACTGAAAGGTAACTTTAAAACCATACAAGAACGTAAGACCTTTGAAGTCAGAATGATTGAATATTTTAACACCCAACAGAAAGGACTTAACAAGGATCTGGGGTTCCTAACCCATTATAAACCATAAAGCTGTATGTCTCTGTTGATCACCCCACCCCTCACCTATCCACACCCATCCTGTTAGAATATCAATGATATGCTTTGATGTCCCCATGCATACCTCCGACCCACCCCTATCCTCCCACCCTGTCAGACTGTCATAGTAATGCTTGAATGTTTTCACTTATATACACTGTCAGCTAGCACATTTGCTTATTTCCGATCTGACGAAGAAGGGCAACCTTCGAAAGCTAATCAAGAAATGTATTAAGTTATGTCCAATACTACTACTACTACTACTACTTAACATTTCTAGAGCGCTACTAGGGTTACGCAGCGCTGTACAATTTAACAAAGAGAGACAGTCCCTGCTCAAAGAGCTTACAATCTAATAGACAAGTGAACGGTCGGGTCCGATAGGGGCAGTCAAATTGGGGCAATAAAAAAGGTATCATCTTATTTTCTTTTCCATGTTTTATTTTGTTTGATTTCTATTGATAACCTTAAGAGTGGACTAACACGGCTACCACACTACTCTTCTTGGGCTGAAACTGGAGCACTCTCTCTTCAAGAGATTTGTAGTGCAGCAACATGAGCTTCTAAGCTCTCTTTTGCCCGACATTACATGCTGGATGTGGCTGCCAGGAGGGACGCACATTTTGGAGCGCAAGTGCTGGCGCGTGGTGTGGCTTGTTCCCACCCTATCTAGGGATTGCTTTGATACATCCCATCTGTAATGGCTGCATCTGCTTGATGACAAGGAAGGGAAAATTAGGTTCTTACCGTGATAATTTTCTTTCCTTTAGTCATAGCTGATGCAGCCATGATCCCTCCCTGTCTGATGCTATCTGCTGTAAATCTATTTCAGGTTCTGTTCATGTTTCCTGGAGATTCCGTCTTTGGGAGAAAGTCGGAAAACAGTCTTCAGGATTCTTGGTCAATTAAAGGAGGATGACTTAATTCCCTCCAGTTTCATGTTTTGGAGGATGAGTTTATTCCCTCCGGGAGGATGAGTTTATTCCCTCCAGTTATGTCCCAGTGGAGGATGAGTTTATGCCCTCCGGGAGGATGTTTCATTCCCTCCATTCTGAGTTAATGCCCTTTGTTGTAGGGCCATCGTTCGCTGTGAGGAAAGCTCATGTTATTCCCATTGCGGTTTGCCATACTGCTTTGGAAGCTTCAAATACTGAAGAGAGGCAGTGGAGCAAGCTGGTATGAGGCACTGAAAAAAGTGTGCTCTCTGTCTCCCTCTGCTGGTTGATGGACACAACCCATCTGTAATGGCTGCATCTGCTATGACTAAAGGAAAGAAAATTATCACGGTAAGAACCTAATTTTCCCATTGCCTCTGCCTGTGTGGACTGATAAAGAATCCTGGTGATTTGTGTGTTGGCTCCAGTAACCTAGGAATCACTGGAGATAATTGGAGAGCGGAAGACTCACCCAGAGGCGGTTGTGACCCAGTCGGTGGGAGGAAGGTGCTAGTGTAGCGCACAAGTGGCAGGTGCAGGCAGACCTTAGCTGTCCTGGGGAAGAGACCCTCTAATTGGCCATGGGGTAACCCCAGACAGGTGGCTAAGCCTTTCGTGACAGGCTTTAAATGAAAAAGTACATGAAAACACGATGCGGTCCTATAAATTATTACAAAGTATAGATTGTATAAATATGGTGACTGCACGGGTCAACTTCTTGCCCATCTGGCTCACCCATGGACCAGTCCCCATTTTGTGGAGGCATATGCTTCCAAAAACAGCTGGTTACTGCTAGGGAGTAGATAATGGCACTTTTTTCTCTCAATATTTCAAAAATCTTTATCACAGGCAGAATGTCTCTTTGGAAGGTGTTGATTCCTTTTATATCTAAACTTCGGTTGCCAGTTATCCCTAAGACAGATCTGCGGTCTTTTATACTCCAGTATCAGCTGTGGTGATTAGGGATGCTACTAAGCATGTCCACTTTCTACAGCACCTGGCCCAGATGGGATGACTGCAGAATTTTATAAGGTCCTGCAGGACCATATTTCTTTGCCACTGGCTTATATTGAGCTGGTCTTCATGAATGGGGCAATGCCGCCACATGCTATTCGTTCCCTAATAGTAATGCTGCTGAAGCCAGGTAGGAATCCAGCTTTACTGGACTCCTACAGATCTATTTCTCTTATTAATTTTGAGTTAAAACTAATTGCTAAAATATTAGCTACTCAATTGGCTAAGCAGTTGCCTGGAATTTATTCTTACTGATCAGGTGGGTTTTGTGCGAGGGCAGCAGGCAGTATGGAATGTCTGCTGAGTTGTGGATGCTATGGTACATAGTGCTACACACAAAATTCTTGCCCTTTTAGTCAGTTTAGATGCTCATAAAGCAATCGACTGTGTAAACTGGGATTTATTTTGTTTAAATTGCTGGATAAATATAGCTTTGGGGGTATTATTTATACGTATTTTATATACTAATCCTCTATCAGCAGTTTTGGTTAATGGTCAGTTATCTGAGTTCTTTTCATTGGGACAGGGTACGAGACGGGTGTTCATTGCCCCCTCTTTTGTTTGTATTATCTTTGGAGCCTGTGCTTGTTGCATTACGGGAGGCTGCCTTGATCCAGGGTTTGAAAATTGGGACTGAGGAGGTTCGATGTATGGCATTTGCTGATGACCTGCTGTAATTGTTAACTAATCCAAAAGAGTCACTGTTGAATGTTTTATCATGCATACAACAGCATGGATATGTATCTGGTTTGTGCTTAAATTCAGATAAATCTGAATCTGTGCCTCTTGGAGTCTATGGTTATGAAGATTGGACTGAGATCTTTCCCCTCAAGAAGGTAGTTCATAAGCTTAAATATTTGGGAGTTTGACTGCTTCTGTGGCAAGAGCCTATTCTGAAAATGTCACTGTTTTATTGAATAAATCCCAGGATCTCCTGACGTTATAGACTCCTTTGCCACTTACTTTGAGAGGTTGAATAGCGCTGTTTAAGATGGTGCTGTTCCCTAAGTGGTTATATGTGCTGCATACATTTCTGATGTATTTAACCAATAAGGATTACAATAAAATTTGTAAAGTGTTAATTTCTTTGGAACAATAAGAAACCTTGGGCTACTGTACAACAATTGTCTCTGCCTATGGGGGTGTGGTGACCTATCCCTCCTGGATCTTTTGTATTACAGTGTGACCTGTTTGATGAGACATTTGGTGGATTGGATTGAAGGTACTTATTATATTACTGTGCTTTCCGTGGAGCAACAGTTAATGGCACCTTTTATCCTGTCTGCATACTAAGACACCTCATATGATTTTTCCTAGTCAACAGCATCCATTATTGAAGTCTATGTGGCAGGGCTGGCATTGACTTTGCTGGAAAATTAAGGTCTTGCCGCGAACTACAGCGTTGTTTGCTTTGTGGGGCAACAGAGATCTTGATCCAAATGCTTACAAGTACTTGAAAAGATGGCATGGGCGTGGACTTTGTCAAAGATCTGATTACAGAATTCAGTAGTATTAAGGCATTTGAGGATTTGGAGGCAGACAGATTGATTCAACTTTGGGATTGGTATTCTTATTGTCAAGTAAATCATTATATTGATTCCCTGGACAGTTCAGCTCTGGTGGAAGATATGGCTGACCTGGTAACTGAGACTTTTGTTTTATCTCGTCAAACTAAAGCCAGCCATCAACAGAGTCTTGGTATCTATCAGGAACCACGGGATTGTGATGCATTGGCTTCTGCCTGGAAGGTGGAACTTTTACCCAATGAACAAGTGACAGCTGCTGGTCTTTGTCTTATGAAACACATTAAACCCTTTAGTGTCCATTGTTCCCATCAATCTGTTCCCATATGGCTTATTACGGGAACATTGGACACTAAAGGGTTAAAAATGCTAACTAGATCAATGCCTCTACGGGAGCAGCAATATAAGTTCTTACTGAGGATGCTTGTGGCCCCAGGACAGGCATTTAAGGCCAGTTTTTCTACTACAGCTGAATGTCCTCGGTGTCAATTCTCTCCTGCTAAATTAACTCACGTGTTTTGGTCCTGTGCTAGTATACAACTGGTCTGAAAATATTAATGGCCTATATGTAGACTGTATTGCATGGACACATCACTGTGGGTAGATGTACAGCTGTTCTTTAATTTTGTCTCTTTGGGACTAAGGCAAGGATCTAATAAAAAGCCTTTGTTCTGGCTCAGAAATGCATTCTGAGAAGTTGGAGGCAATCACCTCCGCCATCATTGACTGACTGGAGGAATGAAATGCATCATTTATTGAAACTTGAGAGATTGGATGCACAGAGGGGCTGTACAAGACTTTGGAGGACCTTTCAGCAGACTTGGCATCCTGGGTGGGAAGCCCTTCCTCATAGAGCTCAGAGTTCTTTGTTAAATCTATGAACTTTGGTACTGGTGTGTTGGACATGTAATGTTTGGCACGGGGGGAGGGACGGGTTAGGTATGGGATGGTTTCAATTCTGTCCTGAAGGTGGTTTTGATATTTGTTCACCCATTGCCTACATTTGAGCACAACGGAGGATATCCGGTGACGTGTTACTGATATTGGCAGCTGTACCTGGTTCGAGTGTGGATGATAATCCAGCATATAGAGGCTGAATAAGAGGAACTTGGGACACATGTCATGGTTTGCGATCTGAGGTCTATGAACTTTTTTCAGTCTACACCTCTTCCCTGGGCTCACTGATCTCATCTCATGGTTTCCAATATCATCTTTATGATGACGACACCCAGCTTTATCTCTCCACACCAGACATCACTGCGGAAACCCAGGCCAAAGTATCAGCCTGCTTATCCGACATTGCTGCCTGGATGTCCAACTGCCACCTGAAACTGAACATGGCCAAGACTGAGCTCATTGTCTTTCCACCCAAACCCACTTCTCCTCTCCCTTCACTCTCTCTATTTCAGTCGATAACACCCTCATCCTCCCCATCTCATCTGCCCGCAATCTCGGAGTCATCTTCGACTCCTCCCTCTCCTTCTCTGCCCATATCCAGCAGATAGCCAAGACCTGTCGCTTCTTTCTCTAAAAAATTCACCCTTTCCTCTCTGAGCACACCACCCGAACTCTCATCCACTCTCTCATTACCTCTCGCCTTGACTACTGCAACCTACTCCTCACTGGCCTCCCACTTAACCATCTATCCCCCCGTCAATCCGTTCAGAACTCTGCTGCGCGTCTTATCTTCCGCCTAGACCGATATGCTCATATCACCCCTCTCCTCAAGTCACTTCACTGGCTTCTGATCAGGTACTGCATACAGTTCATGCTTCTCCTACTAACCTACAAATGCACTCAATCTGCAGCCCCTCACTACCCTCATCAGCAGATACATGGGACCACCATGTTGCCAGAGAATGTGGTAAAGACAGTTAGCTTAGCGGAGTTTTTAAATGGTTTGGACGGCTTCCTAAAGGAAAAGTCTATAATTATTAAATGGACTTGGGGAAAATCCAATATTTCTGGGATAAACAGTATAAAATGTTTTGTATGTTTTGGGGATCTTGCCAGGTATTTGTGACTTGGATTGGCCACTGTTGGAAACAGGATGCTGGGCTTGATGGACCTTTGGTCTTTCCCAGTATGGCAATACTTATGTACTTATGTAGATTTTTATAGTGAATACCCTCTACCCTCATCTCCCCTTAGGCTCCTACCCGTAACCTCCGCTTACAGGACAAATCCCTCCTCTCAGTACCCTTCTCCACCACCGCCAACTCCAGGCTCCGCCCTTTCTGCCTCGCCTCACCCTATGCTTGGAATAAACTCCCTGAGCCCATACGCCAAGCCCCCTCCCTACCCATCTTCAAATCCTTGCTCAAAGCCCACCTCTTCAATGTCGCTTTCGGCACCTAACCATTATACCTCTATCCATGAAATCTAGACTGCCTCAATCTTGATTGACTGCACTTTTTGTCCTTTAGATTGTAAGCTCCTTTGAGCAGGGACTGTCCTTCTTTGTTAATTGTACAGCGCTGCGCAACTATGGTAGCGCTTTAGAAATGTTAAATAGTAGTAGTAGTAGCTGGCTTGGATAACGACACAGTTTATAAAGACTCGTGATAAGCCATTTCGGGCTTTTCTTTCTAGTAGCACAACAATGTATGAAACTATATGTGTATGTTAAGTTGAAGTACAAGACTTGTAAATTCTTGCTATTATGTTAGTATGATATTGGATTTAAAGTGTTAGGTTATATGGATGAATGGTGTATGAGTGAGGTGAAGTTATGATTTTATAACAGATTGGTATTGGCTTCTGTATGAATTCATGCAGAACCAATAAAAGGTGTATTTGGTAAAACAGATTTAGTACTGGAGTTTTTGGAGAGAGTAGATTTATTGTCACTCCGGCAGTCTCAGATTATCCCCTGATTAGTAAAGTTGATCATTATGAAAGACACAATCCTCTTATTTCCCAAGGATGGTATAGTAAATCCAGGGTCCTTCAAAAGAGATTCATTAAGCCTCCATCTGCATAAGTATTTATTTATTTATTTGTTGCATTTGTATCCCACATTTTCCCACCTATTTGCGGGCTCAGTGTGGCTTACAATAAGACTTGAATAATAGACATACATTTGTTACAACTAAGTTATGGATTACATTGAACAGAGTTGTGCGAGGCATTCGAATATCATTGGTAGTATAACAATGGGACAACAACATAGAAACATTAGAAAGAGACAATGGGAAAAAAGGGCATTATTAGGCGCCTAGACATATAGTGTACATAGTTCCGTGGATGAATGTATGGTTGACTGGATAAAGGGATGATGGATCAGATGTGGATGTGTATTGCATTGTGAACAGTGAGTGGTCTCTATGTGTTTTGGCTCTTTCCGTAAGTTTGTTCGAACAGGTGTGTCTTCAGTAGTTTACGGAAGGAGGCTTGTTCGTTAATCATTCTTAGGTTGCGTGGTAATGTATTCCAAGACTTCGTGCTCTTGTAGGAAAAGGTTGACGCGTGTATCGTCTTGTACTTCAAGCCCCTGCAGGTTGGGTAATGAAGGTTGAGGTGAGTTCGGGATGATCTTTTGGCGTACTGGGAAAGACCAAAGGTCCATCAAGCCCAGTATCCTGTTTCCAACAGTGGCCAATCCAGGTCACAAATACCTGGCAAGATCCCAAAAACGTACAAAACATTTTATACTGCTTATCCCAGAAATAGTGGATTTTCCCAAGTCCATTTAATAATGGTCTATGGACTTTTCCTTTAGGAAGCCGTCCAAACCTTTTTTAAACTCCGCTAAGCTAACTGTCTTTACCACATTCTCTGGCAACGAATTCCAGAGTTTAATTACACGTTGAGTGAAGAAACAGTTTCTCCGATTCGTTTTAAATTTACTATATTGTAGATTCATCGCATGCCCCCTAGCCCTAGTATTTTTGGAAAACGTAAACAGACGCTTCACATCTACCCATTCAACTCCACTCATTATTTTATAGACCTCTATCATATCTCCCTTCAGCTGCCTTTTCTCCAAGCTGAAGAGCCCTAGCCGCTTTAACCTTTCCTCATAGGGAAGTCGTCCCATCCCCTTTATCATTTTCGTCGCCCTTCTCTGCACCTTTTCTAATTCCACTATAACTTTCTTGAGATGTGGCGACCAGAATTGAACACAATATTCGAGGTGCGGTTGCACCATGGAGTGATAAAAAGGCATTACAATATCCTCCATTTTTGTTTTCCATTCCTTTCCTAATAATACCTATTTGCTTTCTTAGCTGTAGCAGCACACTTAGCAGAAGGTTTCAGCGTATCATCAACGATGACACCTAGATCCCTTTCTTGGTCTGTGATTCCTAACGTGGAACCTTGCATGATGTAGCTATAATTCGGGATCCTCTTTCCCACATGCATCACTTTGCACTTACATTAAACGTCATCTGCCATTTAGACGCCCAGTCTCCCAGTCTCGTAAGGTCCTCTTGTAAATTTTCACAATCCTTCTGAGATTTAACGACTTTGAATAACTTTGTGTCATCAGCAAATTTAATTACCTCACTAGTTACTCCCTTCTCTAGGTCATTTATAAATATGTTAAAAAGCAGCTGTCCCAGCACAGACCCCTGGGGAACCCCACTAACTACCCGTCTCCATTGAGAATACTGACCATTTAACCCTACTGTCTGTTTTCTATCTTTTAACCAGTTTTTAATCCACAACAGAACACTACCTCCTATCCCATGACGCTCCAATTTCCTCTGGAGTCTTTCATGAGGTACTTTGTCAAATGCCTTCTGAAAATCCAGATATACAATATCAACCTGCTTACCTTTATCCACATGTTTGTTCACCCCTTCAAAGAAATGTAATAGATTGGTGAGGCAAGATTTCCCTTCACTAAATCCATGTTGACTTTGTCTCATTAATCCATGCTTTTGAATAAGCTCTGTAATTTTGTTCTTTATAATAGTGTCTTATCATTTTGCCCAGCACAGGCGTCAGACTCACCGTTCTATAACTTCCCGGATCTCCTCTGGAATCTTTTTTAAAAATCGGCATTACATTGGCCACCTTCCAATCTTCCTGTACCTCTCTCGATTTTAAGGATAAATTACATATTACTAACAATAGCTCCGCAAATTCATTTTTCAGTTCTGTCAGTACTCTGGGATGAATACCATCCGGTCCAAGAGATTTGCTACTCTTCAGTTTGTAGAACTGGCCCATTATATCCTCCAGGTTTAAAGAGAATTCATTGTTTTTCCGACTCGTCAGCTTCGAATACCATTTCTGGCACTGGTATCCCACCCAAATCTTCCTTGGTGAAGACCGAAGCAAAGAATTCATTCAATCTCTCTACTACGGCTTTGTCTTCCCTGATCGCCCTTTTACTCCTCGGTCATCTTGTGGTCCAACCAATTTTTTTGCCGGCCTCCTGCTTTTAATATACCTAAAAAAAAAAAAATTTACATGTTTTTTTGCCTCCAACGCAATCTTTTTTTCGAAGTCCCTCTTAGCCTTCCTTATCAGCACTTTGCATTTGACTTGACATTTCTTATGTTTCTTATTATTTGCAGCCGGTTCCTTCTTCCATTTTCTGAATGATTTTCTTTTAGCTCTAATAGCTTCCTTCACCTCACTTCTTAACCATGCTGGCTGTTGTTTGGTCTTTCGTCCTCCTTTTTTAATACGCGGAATATATTTGGCCTGGGCTTCCAGGATGGTGTTTTTGAACAGCATCCACGCCTGATCTGCCCCGGCCCTCTACCTGTGAATCCTATGAAACCTCAGAAGAGAGAGGGGTATGGACTGAAATCATTCTTATTTCACATTCTCATTTCCAATCTACCACATATCTGGGAGTATGTGCCATGGGGAGCCAAACAGAGGGAATAATCCCACTCCTCAGCCATTCCCACCTCCATACATTGGAAAGGCCCAACACTTTCATATCTCCCTTCTCTCTCATTTTCCTAAAACCACTGCAATCCTTCTTCTGGTCATCGAGTATATTAAAATCATCCCTCCCCCCCCCCCCCCAACATCAGTAGTGAACTACTACTCTCTGTACATACAAGATCATAATAAATTGAAAAAATGTCTTAGGTTGGGAGCATAAATATTCAAGAATATAACTGCATCACCTTGCAGCAAGCCCTGCAATAAAAGAAATATCCCCTCTGAATCTAGCACATTTTTCTGGCAGTCAAAATCAATTAGTTTGACATTTAGATTTTTATACATCAGTGTATAGAAAAAGGAAGAGGAGGGGGTGGGAAGCTCCCATTCATCTAGTCTCCCCGCCCTTAAAAAAAACCTCACTACACATTCAGGGGATGCCCCAGAGGTTTCTTGAAAGAATAATTAGCTCAGCCTCCTCTCTCTCAATTACCAACAACATTTTCTTCCTTGCTCCATGAAAAACCATATCTTATCCATATGACCCTCAGTATACACAAACGCACATTAGGTATGCCACACACTCCCCGCACCAAACACTGCTCAGAAGCCAAACATCCATGTTTTCACATTAAAAACCAGCATACTTCCCCCTTCCTCCTGTACATTAGCCAACATACACCAGACCGCTCTTTTGCTCTAATGCTGGCAGCATGGTCTAAAAGAGAGATACCACAGCACTCCACTCAATAGCAGCATGGGTCACTCATAAGCATCCTTAATCAGCACTGTTTGTCGCCTGAAACAGATCATCTGCTGCAGAGGATGTGGCCAAAGTTTCAGTACTTGCTTCTTCCACATGTGTGAGAGGCTGTAGAAACTTCCTCAGTGCTTGTACCCTGCTTCTTTGCCACCATTCATCTGTGTAAGAGAATTAAAAGCAAGCTCCTTCTCTTCAAAACACATTAATATCAGAGTAGTCAGAAATGAATATCAAGAAATATCTTTTTAACATCCGTGAATGCCACCACTACACACTGGTTTCACAACAGTAATCCTAACAGAGACCTTTTAATTTTTTACACTCGTGTCCTCATCAATGTGTCCCTTTTGAGGACCATCTCTGACTTAATGATTATGGAATTTCAGCAATACATTTGGTCATTCCTTCCCTTAGGGACAGCCTTCAGGACATAGTGGGCCCAATCAAATCTGGGGTGGAATCATCCATATTAATCAGACCCTAGAAGGTTCAGCCACAAAGTCTAAAATATTAACATGCATATTATATCTATCTATCTATCTATACACACACACAACTTCAACAGAAAATCAGCAGATACATGGGACCACCATGTTGCCAGAGAATGTGGTAAAGACAGTTAGCTTAGCGGAGTTTTAAAATGGTTTGGACGGCTTCCTAAAGGAAAAGTCTATAATTATTAAATGGACTTGGGGAAAATCCAATATTTCTAGGATAAACAGTATAAAATGTTTTGTATGTTTTGGGGATCTTGCCAGGTATTTGTGACTTGGATTGGCCACTGTTGGAAACAGGATGCTGGGCTTGATGGACCTTTGGTCTTTCCCAGTATGGCAATACTTATGTACTTATGTAGATTTTTATAGTGAATATTTTTACATTTTTATTTCTTTAGATGTTTAGACCCTTGACACAGACACTTCACCGATAATACTTCTTCCTCTAAGAGTCTGTCATCTTTGTCCCATTCTTTGTCTACCTCACTCTAGTTGCTGCAATAATCAATTAAACAACTGATTCTAATTAGCCTATTAATGGTCCTAAGGGGTTCATTTGCTATCTCACCCACTTTGAATCAGAATTTGTCTTATTGTTCCAATTTTGTACACTGTGTTTCAAGAAACACAGAATTGCTTTATTCGCACCCTTATTGCATAACTTTATCCCTTTTGTTATTTTAAGGAATGATGGGTTTCAGTTAAGAAAGAACTTAAAATGCCCCTTATTATACTTGGGATTCACAAACTTTCTCAGTACAGTAGTTCTCAAAAAGAAAATAATTTTGTTTCACAGTGGCAATCAGTGGCGGCTTAAAAAATATTGCGAACTGCAATCTCAGTCCCTGCTTGTAAACCAGACATACACCTGTGAGCAGGGTTTATTCGCTTGTAATCACCATCTGAAATAGCAACTGGGATATCGCTATGAATAGCTGAAATGTCTCAAATTACCATGTGATGTTTAAGCCTCAGACATTTCCTGATAAATATAGCTCTGCTTTCACAGGTAGTATGGAAAGTTTATATTTTGGTGAATATATATACAGCTTTGTTCAAAGCAGACAAGTAACATAACCATAAAGTAAAATTATAATAACCACACCAATATATGATCAAATAGAAAGTCAATATATACATGTTAAAAGCACATCTTAGTTATAATCTAAAGAGCAACTAAAAATCTGTGGCTGAAAGGCCATCAGTGAGAAATCATGAAGGGAATCTTGTAAAACATGTGGCCTACTTATAGATAGAATAATTAACTGTGAAAAAAGTAGGCAGTTATAAAGAAAATCAGGATTTACAAAGATAGAAGATGCATATTTTGAAAGATCATGGCTTATTTAACATTAATATATGTTTAGCAGATAACTCCAGCAAGTAGTTTTAATAAAGTTCAGGTATAAAAGCCTTATTTTATATAGATAGAACGTAGGAATCAGAATTGAGATGTCCAGGTCGGGATATGCGCAGCTCCAGTACTGTTTTAGAAAAGGTTATTCAGACAGTCTTTTCTAAAACTTTAATGCACCAATGTAACCACAGCCTGACATGACCATATTTCATCTATATATCTGCATCAGGGGCAGCTAGAGAGGAATCAACTCATACTTGCAAATTAAATCCAAAGTCACAGTTTAAGTGAAAGGCATATAACCAAAGTATCAGCAGGCTTAGAAGCAATTAAAAAAAATAAATAAAAGGACTTATTTAGAGCCAGCAGGTTGTGCTCCTAGTTTCAAACAAACCAACCAAGGAGGTTTGATAACAGGAGGCGGCATGATGTCACAAAGGCTGAAGTCAGTCTCCACCCAAGGAGGTTTTAATTCTTCCCAATTCAGCCGCTGCTATCTTGGTACACACAAAACAATGAAATTGATAGGATGACAAGCTCCGCCTACTGGCTTCAGTGCACATAATGGGCAAGACAGGCTCATGCCACCTCGAACCAAACAAAGCAGCCTAAAGGATGTGCAAGCAGGCTTATGAGAGCTGCTGAAAAGGTCAAAGGTTCCATCTGAATAAAAACAAGAATAACCATTCTAGGTCAGACCAAGTGTCCATCTAGCCCAGTTTTTTTGCTTCCAGCAGTGGCCAATCCAGGTCACAAGTATCTGGCAGAAATTCAATTACTAGAAACATTCCATGCTAATCTCAGGGCAAGCAGTGGCTTCGTCCGCGTCCATCTCGATAACAGACTAGACTAAGGGCTTTTCCTCCAGGAACTTGTCCAAGCTTTTTTTTTAAACCCAGAGTTCCAGAGCTTAACTATTCTTTTAGTGAAAAAAATATTTCCTCATTTGTATTAAAAGTATTTCTGTGTAATTTCTTTGTATTTTTTCGAAGTGTGAAAAATCGTTTCACTTTTATCTGTTTTACACTACTGAGGATTTTATAGAACTCAATCATATCCCCCTTCAGCTGTCTGTTTTCCAAGCTTAAGAGCCCTAACCTGTTTAGCCTTTCCTCATAGGGAAGGAGTTCCTTCCCCTTTATCATTTTGGTTGCTCTTCTTTGAACCTTTTTTAATTCCGGCGACCAGAATTGAATGTAGTACTCAAGGTGAGGTCGCACCGTGGACCCATACTGAGTCATTATATTATCCTTGGTCTTATTTTGCATCACTTTCCTTAAAACTAATTTTTAAAAATTCTCCAAAAAACATTTCTAAACATCAAATAGTGTTTAAGAACATAATAGCCATACTGGGTCAGACCAATGGTCCATCTACCCAGTATCCTGCTTCCAACAGTGGCAAAGCCAGGTCACAAGTACCTGGCAGAAACCCAAATTGTGGCAACATTCCATTCTACAAATCCCAGGGCAAGCAGTTGCTTCCCATTTCTGTCTCAATAGCAGACTATGGACTTTTCCTCCAGGAATTTGTCTAGACCTTTTTTAAACCCAGATACACTAACCACTGTTACCACATCCTCCGGCAAAGAGTTCCATAGCTTAACTATTCATTGAGTGAAACAATATTTCCTCCTCTTTGTTTTCCATGTAACTTCCTTGAGTGACCCCTAGTCTTTGTACTTTGGAAAGAGTAAAAAATCGATTCACTTCTACTCGTTCTACACCACTTAGGATTTTGTAGACCCCATCCGTCTTTTTTCCAAGCTGAAGAGCCCTAATCTCTTTAGCCTTTCCTCGTATGGGAGGAGTTCCATTTCCTTTCTCATTCTGATTGCTCTTTTTTGAACCTTTTCTAATTCCGTATATCTATTTTGAGATACGGTGACCAGAACTTAACACAATACTCAAGGTGAGATCTCACCATGGAGCTATACAGAGCCATAGTATTTTCGGTCTTATTCACCATCCCTTACCTAATAATTCTTAGCACCCTGTTTGGTTTTTTTTGGCTGCTGCCGCTGCCTCATTATGGGCAAAAGATTTCAACGTATTATCTACCTTAAGTAGAGGAGTGTGGTAGCTGTGTTAGTCCACTCTTAAGGTTATCAATAGAATTCAAACAAAATAAAACATTGATGTCCCCATGTATACCTCCTACCCACCCCCATCCTCCCACCCTGTCAGACTGTCATAGTAATGCTTGAATGTTTTCACTTATCTACACTGTCAGCTAGCACATTTGCTTATTTCCGATCTGACGAAGAAGGGCAACCTTCGAAAGCTAATCAAGAAATGTATTAAGTTATGTCCAATAAAAAAAGGTATCATCTTATTTTCTTTTCCATGTTTTATTTTGTTTGATTTCTATTGATAACGTATTATCTACAATGACACCTAGATCTTTTTCTTGGGTGCTGACCCCCAAGGTTGACCCTAACATCAGGTAACCATGATTCGGATTATTCTTCTCAGTGTGCATCACCTTGCATTTGTCCACATTAAATTTCATCTGCCATTTGGATGCCCAGTCTTCCAATTTCCTAAGGCAGTAATTCCCAAACCTGGTCCGGGAGGCACCCCAGCCAGTCAAGGTTTCAGGATATCCACAATGAATATTCATGAGAGAGATTTGCATGCAGTGGAGGCAGTGCATGCAAATCTGTCTTATGAATATTTGGCTATTGTAAACCACTTGGTTGTTTCATTTACCAGTGTACAAAAATTAATTTGAAATGTGAAATAGACTTGAAATTCCTGATGAAACATCACTGATGTGTAATTTTAGGTTTCATATTATAATCTTACTGTACACCACCTTGAGTGAATTCCTTCAAAAAGGCGGTAAATAAATCCTAATAAACTTTTTAAAAAAATCCTTCGGGGCCCACTTCAAAGACATTAGCTGCTAGCTATAATTACTGCTAGGTGACATGTTGATATGCTCATTTCTGAAGCAACAAGTGAGGACAGAACATCCAGGATTAAGAGGCCATGGTGCCCTCTCTCACTGTACATCTCCCCCCCCCCCCCCCCCCCCCCCCCCCCCCCAAAAAAAAAAAGCTCTGGACACAAATTGCAAGGGGCTGTGTGCTCTGCTTTCCTGGAGAGGAGTGAGAGGGAATGGGGAGAGTCTGAGCTGGCTTAAAGAGCAAGCCAGGGACAGCTCAAGGTGTTCCATCTCTGGAGTTAGAGAGTTCATGCAGCAATTGAGCACTGAGCATCTGGGATCATATGGTTGTGGTGTGCGGCCCTGAAAATACAGACTCCGAGGCGTTTCATGTTTTTTTTTTTTTTTCCAGTCTCCAGTTTTTTTATGTGAAGAGAGGGCACTCTGGTCTGACTGAAGCAGAGAAAAGGAATTCGTGAAAAAAAATGCTGTTTGAGATTTCAGACCACTTTGTTTTCCTTTGTCCTTAATGCTTTACAAACTGAGACAGAGGTGTAAGAGCTGTCCTTTATCATCTAACTGCGCCCCAGCATCTCCAAAATTAGTATTGTCCAGAAAAGGGTATACTGGCACTTGGTGTGGCAGCTGAATAGAGAGAGGCTTTTGGAGTTATTGAAGGCTGGTTACCCCCTAGTCAAACACACTTACTAAAGAGAAAAAGGGCTTTTTGCTATCTAATTTTCCTTGAGTTTTCTTAAACAGTAGTTATCTTTTCCACTCTGTCCAAAAAGGAGTTTATATAGATCAAATTATTTTGTAGAATTTGTAGTAAGGGTAGGCGTAAAGTGTCCTTTTATTTGGCACACATAAAACCCATTTCACTATGTTTTGGGTACATAAGTACATAAGTACATAAGTAGTGCCATACTGGGAAAGACCAAAGGTCCATCTAGCCCAGCATCCTGTCACCGACAGTGGCCAATCCAGGTCAAGGGCACCTGGCACGCTCCCCAAACGTAAAAACATTCCAGACAAGTTATACCTAAAAATGAGGAATTTTTCCAGTCCATTTAATAGCGGTCTATGGACTTGTCCTTTAGGAATCTATCTAACCCCTTTTTAAACTCCGTCAAGCTAACCGCCCGTACCACGTTCTCCGGCAATGAATTCCAGAGTCTAATTACACGTTGGGTGAAGAAAAATTTTCTCCGATTCGTTTTAAATTTACCACACTGTAGCTTCAACTCATGCCCTCTAGTCCTAGTATTTTTGGATAGCGTGAACAGTCGCTTCACATCCACCCGATCCATTCCACTCATTATTTTATACACTTCTATCATATCTCCCCTCAGCCGTCTCTTCTCCAAGCTGAAAAGCCCTAGCCTTCTCAGCCTCTCTTCATAGGAAAGTCGTCCCATCCCCACTATCATTTTCGTCGCCCTTCGCTGTACCTTTTCCAATTCTACTATATCTTTTTTTGAGATACGGAGACCAGTACTGAACACAATACTCCAGGTGCGGTCGCACCATGGAGCGATACAACGGCATTATAACATCCGCACACCTGGACTCCATACCCTTCTTAATAACACCCAACATTCTATTCGCTTTCCTAGCCGCAGCAGCACACTGAGCAGAAGGTTTCAGCGTATCATCGACGACGACACCCAGATCCCTTTCTTGATCCGTAACTCCTAACGCGGAACCTTGCAAGACGTAGCTATAATTCGGGTTCCTCTTACCCACATGCATCACTTTGCACTTGTCAACATTGAACTTCATCTGCCACTTGCACGCCCATTCTCCCAGTCTCGCAAGGTCCTCCTGTAATCGTTCACATTCCTCCTGCGACTTGACGACCCTGAATAATTTTGTGTCATCGGCGAATTTAATTACCTCACTAGTTATTCCCATCTCTAGGTCATTTATAAATACATTAAAAAGCAACGGACCCAGCACAGGCCCCTGCGGGACCCCACTAACTACCCTCCTCCACTGAGAATACTGGCCACGCAATCCTACTCTCTGCTTCCTATCTTTCAACCAGTTCTTAATCCATAATAATACCCTACCTCCGATTCCATGACTCTGCAATTTCTTCAGGAGTCTTTCGTGCGGCACTTTGTCAAACGCCTTCTGAAAATCCAGATATACAATATCAACCGGCTCCCCATTGTCCACATGTTTGCTTACCCCCTCAAAAAAATGCATTAGATTGGTGAGGCAAGACTTCCCTTCACTAAATCCGTGCTGACTTTGTCTCATCAGTCCATGTTTTTGTATATGCTCTGCAATTTTATTCTTAATAATAGCCTCCACCATCTTGCCCGGCACCGACGTCAGACTCACCGGTCTATAATTTCCCGGATCTCCTCTGGAACCTTTCTTAAAAATCGGAGTAACATTGGCTACCCTCCAGTCTTCCGGTATTACACTCGATTTTAGGGACAGATTGCATATTTCTAACAGTAGCTCCGCAAGTTCATTTTTTAGTTTTATTAATACTCTGGGATGAATACCATCAGGTCCCGGTGATTTACTACTCTTCAGCTTGCTGAACTGACCCATTACATCCTCCAAGGTTACAGAGAATTTGTTTAGTTTCTCCGACTCCCCCGCTTCAAATATTCTTTCCGGCACCGGTGTCCCCCCCAAATCATTAAAATCCACCTGAAAAGCTACACAAATATTTTTTGCAATGCAAATACACTGATAACCCCCTATGTTATAGAGAGGACAAATTACTCACGGCTTGTACCAGCAGAAAATAATCACAATAACGTCAGATTTTCATGTGGCTCAATAAGTTCCCGAGCCAGAATCGTGCTGCTGGAAAATCATCAGACGTCCCCAGTACTATCCAGATTATGCCAGTGGAGCAAGGGTTTTCTGGAAAACTAATAGGCAATAGTCTGTCCTCTATCTGGATAACTTTAGAACAGCAAAAAGATGTCTTAAGAGTTGTTAGCCATATGGATAGTGAACTGTGATGTCCTTTTACAAAGCTGTGGTAAAAGGGGGTCTGCGCTAGGATCAGCGCATGTTCTTGATGTGCGCTGAGACCCCGTTTTACCACAACGGGTAAAAGGCTATCTTTTTTTCTGGAAAAGAGATGGCCAAGCAGCAAGTGAACCACTTGCCGCGCAACCATTTTAAGGGGGGGGAGCACTTACTGCCACCCACTGAAGTGGCGATAAGGGCTCTGGTGCTTGCACGGCACTGCCTGATTACCACTGAAATGACGTGTGCTGGGGATGGGAGCTACTGCTGGGCTCCTGTGGTAGCTCCGAATTGGCGCACAACAAGCCTTTTGCGCACCAACCCATTAGTAAAAGGGCCCCTATGTGTCACACTGTCTACAGTGGTGGTGTATGGCACATAAACCATCTGCTATCCAGATAATGGCACTGAACATACATAATTCATCTGCTACAGCTGGCATTTAAAAAGGAAATGCTGACAGCAGTATTTAAATATTGAAAGCACTGGCTAGATTACAGACTCCCAAGAATGTGGGATGCTCATGAGATCCTGAAATTCTCCATTCTGTAATCTGTCTTGGAGTTTTCTCCATGATCTTTTGGCCTTTTTAACCATTTAAATCTGGGAATAGTGAGTACAATTTGCAACTCATATTGGCACTTGAGGAAAAGAGTGGGCTGCTACATTAACATGCCTGGTTCCTATAAGAGAGAGAATTTATCAGGCGGAAATGTTAGAAAAATAGAATTCTGGAATTTAAAAGACCAGTTCAATATTATTTCTGTGTTTGAGGTCCTTTTACTAAGCTGCATTGAAAATTGACCTTAACAAGCCCTTGTGCGGGTTTTTCCTGTGCACTAAGGCTATTTTTACTGCAGCAGACAAATGGACAGTTTTCTAGTTTTTTGTGGCCATTAGCATATAGCCATTAAAGTAAATTTTATTGTTTGAAACCTTACTGCCACCCATTTTGTGGGTGGTAAGAGCTCACGTGGTAACGCATTAAAGTTAGCATGCGGTAATGTGGACGCGGACGCATTGATTAGTCCAGGAGCACCTACTGTCCACTCCCATGACACACCCTCTCCCCCCCCCCCCCAAAAAAAAAAATTACAAAAAATATTTTGCACCTGGCTTAGTGCATGCTAATTTGGCAGTTACCACAGGGCACATAAGTACGCTATTTTAAGATGCATTAAGTACATGTTAGTACCTAACACAGCTTAGTAAAAGGACCTCTTTGTCATCGCCTAGAGCAAGGGTGGGCCACCTTTGTTCTCGAGGACTGTAACCCAGTCAAGGTTTCAGGATTTCCCCAATGAATATGCATAGATCTGTTTGCATGCATTGCCTTCATTTTATGCAGATATATCTCATGTTCTTTGAGGAAATCCTGAAAACCCAATTGGGTTGCGGCCCTCGAGGACCGAGGTTGCCCACCCCTGATCTAGAGGGACACAAGCTTAAAGCTATGCAAATTGGCCTGATTCTTGGCTCAAATATGCCTGATGCATATTTGCTGTGGATATCTTGAAAACTGAGATTGTTGTGCACTCCTGTCTTGACAGTAGTAAGATAATCCAGTGCCCCATGTGTAAATGTGTTTTCCCCCTATATCAATTGGTACAATTTGTAGCTTCCATAAACATTTTAGAAATGGCTTTGTTCTGTCCTTTGTTATTAAAGTTAACCTTTTGACATGTGTATTTCTTATATTATATAATGGACTTTTTGCTATTAGAATATTTCTAAATTATTTTTTTCCATTTGGAATTGTCGTGTAATTGGCCCAGTTTGTCCATTTAACATAGTATGTTTTTAGAGGCCCAACAGTGCCATCATGTGGAGATATGAGGTCTCTGAAACTGGGTTCCTGAGTCAAAATAAACCTTAACGGTACTGCACTTATGGTGTGTAGTAGAGCAGAGACTTATATTTGTACTTAAGCTGGATTTCATAGATAGTAAGGTCTGCTTATGCTGCTCAGAATCTACATAAGCCTTAATTGAAGCAATTTAGAAAAACATCTTTATATAGATCTGGTGAGGAGAAATAAGATTTTCTTAGAGAAATTTCTGTGCATCACAGTGCTAATTCTGATCTGCCACAGTGAATGCAAAAGAGCGTCCTAGTGAGTCAAAAGAGCTAACAGGTGACTTAATAATTGGAACCCTGTCTCTAATCTTGTTCTTGTCACTGACTTTATGTAACTGTGCCTCAGTTTACTCATCTATAAGTGGTTAATAATAATGTTCTTTTCCACTGGGAAACTGTATTATGTACAGATAACGGCACTGGCTCCAAGGGTCAGTTGTGAGCTAGTTTCTGAAGTGCTGCAATTTCAAAGTTCATTAGACTCGTAGGTAAAGGCAAATCATTGCTATTGTCTTCCCCAGCACCTAAAGTTGAATTGAGTCATATTGACCAGTAAAAACAGTTGCCCAGGAAGCTAATTCACAGTAGCAACTAAGTGATATTCTTTTAGATGAGCAGATGGTGAGAGCTCATGGAGCTTTGCCCCTGTGGTTGCATTACCACACAGCAGCATCCTCATTCTTGTGGTGCTGAGAGTAGCTTACAGAAGGCCTTCAAGGTGCTTTTTTTTGGGGGGGGGGGGGGGAAAGGAGAAATTTAGCATGAAATAACTTTTTTAAATGACCCAGATAACCAAAATAGATGTTTAAAAAAAAAATAAAGCTAACCTTAATTGGAATGGCCGTTTGGTTTTTCAAGTTTCTGACAAAGTGGCCAGCAGTTCACAAATGACCAGATGCACAAAACCATTTTGTGGATAATTTTAAAAGTGAATTGAGCAAGTAGAACATTTTTTCATTCTTAAAGAGGCATGTATAAAATTTGTCTAGAAGTATGTATACATTAGTTCGCTACTGATACATGGTGCATAGTTTCACATAGTATACATCTAGATATTCTAGCAGCGTAGCTGAGAGATGCACATGTGCAGACTTAGGTGGGTCATTTGTGCCTGCCTCAGATGGTATTTTCTAAAATTTATATATATACTAGTAAAAAAGGCCCGTTTCAGTTTTTAAGGAAACGGGCGCTAGCAAGGTTTTCCTCATAGTGTGTATGTTTGAGAGAGTGTGTATGTGAGAGTGACTGTGTGAGAGAGAGAGTGACTGTGCGAGTGTGTGTGTGTCAGAGAGAGAGTGAGATTGGGTGAGATTGTGTCAGAGAGAGAGTGAGATTGGGTGAGATTGTGTCAGAGAGAGAGTGAGATTGGGTGAGATTGTGTCTGAGAGAGAGTGTGTGTGTGTGTCAGAATGACAGTGTGTGCGCGTGCATATGTGAGACAGCGAGAGTTTGCGGAACCCCCTTCCCCTCCCCCCCTTCCACCCCTGTCTGAGTTCCTGAAACCCCTCCCACTTCTTCACATGTGAGTTCCAGGACCCCGCCACTTCTTCCCATCACCCCTCTCCCCTTCCCACTCCGCCTCTCCCCCCTCTCCGAGTTCCAGGACCCCCTCCCCTTCCAGTTCCAGGACCTGCCCCTACCCTTCCAGTTGATTTCCAGGAATCCCCTCCCCCCGTGTCATTTCAGGACCCCCCTCTGTAGTTTAATGACCCCCTCCCTCCCCCTGTGTCGGTCATGACCCCCTCCTTCCCTCCCCTGTCGTTTCAGGACCCCCCTCACCACCTCCTACACGTTTTTACCTCCCGCACACTTCACACAGCCTCTTCTTTCGCTTCTGTTTCAGCTGTTCCTGTGGTCCCGCCCTCAAGGGCAGTACCACACAAACAGCCGAAACAGAAGCGAAAGAAGGACCCCCTTCCCCCCCCCCATGTCATTCATGCCCCCCTTCCCTACCCTGTCGTTTCAGGACCCCCCTCCCCACCTCCTGCACGTTTTTACCTCCTGCACTGTAGGGACGCCGCTTCACACAGCCTCTTTTTTCTCCTGTTTCAGCTGTTCGTGTGGTCCTGCCCTCAAGGGCGGGACCACACGAACAGCAGAAACAGAAGCGATAGAAGAGGCTGTGTGATGCAGATGACGTCACTGATCTACTGCCGGAATCAGACCACGGAGCCACGGTCTCAGGCAGAGACCGAACGTTGGAGGTGAGAATTATTTTATATATATATATATATATATATATATATAAGTACATAAGTAATGCCATACTGGGAAAAGACCAAGGGTCCATCGAGCCCAGCATCCTGTCCACGACAGCGGCCAATCCAGGCCAAGGGCACCTGGCAAGCTTCCCAAACGTACAAACATTCTATACATGTTATTCCTGGAATTTTGGAGTTTTCCAAGTCCGTTTAGTAGCGGTTTATGGACTTGTCCTTTAGGAAACCGTCCAACCCCTTTTTAAACTCTGCTAAGCTAACCGCCTTCACCACTTTCTCCGGCAACGAATTCCAGAGTTTAATTACACGTTGGGTGAAGAAACATTTTCTCCGATTTGTTTTAAATTTACTACACTGTAGTTTCATCGCATGCCCCCTAGTCCTAGTATTTTTGGAAAGCGTGAACAGACGCTTCACATCCACCTGCTCCACTCCACTCATTATTTTATATACCTCTATCATGTCTCCCCTCAGCCGTCTCTTCTCCAAGCTGTATAGACCTAGCCTCCTTAGTCTTTCTTCATAGGGAAGTCGTCCCATCCCCGCTATCATTTTAGTTGCCCTTCGCTGCACCTTTTCCAATTCTACTATATCTTTCTTGAGATGCGGCGACCAGAATTGAACACAATACTCAAGGTGCGGTCGCACCATGGAGCGATACAACGGCATTATAACATCCTCACACCTGTTTTCCATACCTTTCCTGATAATACCCAACATTCTATTCGCTTTCTTAGCCGCAGCAGCACACTGAACAGAAGGTTTCAGTGTGTTATCGACGGCGACACCCAGATCCCTTTCTTGGTCCGTAATTCCTAACGTGGAACCTTGCATGACGTAGCTATAATTCGGGTTCTTTTTTCCCACATGCATCACCTTGCACTTGCTCACATTAAACATCATCTGCCATTTAGCCGCCCAGTCTCGTAAGGTCCTCTTGTAATTTTTCACAATCCTGTCGCGATTTAACGACTTTGAATAACTTTGTGTCATCAGCAAATTTAATTACCTCGCTAGTTACTCCCATCTCTAAATCATTTATAAATATATTAAAAAGCAGCGGTCCTAGCACGGACCCCTGAGGAACCCCACTAACTACCCTTCTCCATTGTGAATACTGCCCATTTAACCCCACTCTCTGTTTCCTATCCTTCAACCAGTTTTTAATCCACAATAGGACATTTCCTCCTATCCCATGACCCTCCAATTTCCTCTGTAGCCTTTCATGAGGTACCTTGTCAAACGCCTTATATATTATATATATAATGGACACAACCTATGTACTTCCCTTGCCTAGTTACACTGCTATTAATTTACCCTCTACTGTGCAGAAAATGTTTATTATGTAAGCTGCTGGCTTAGGGGTCTTAAACTTCAGTTCTTGAGAAATGCAAACCAGTAAGATTTTTACGATATCCTTAATGAATAAAGAAGAGAGGGAGTGGCATACAGTGGAGGCAGTGGACATGCAAACCTATCTCATAAATATTACTATTATCATTTCTATAGCGCTACTAGATGTACGCAGCGCTGTACACTATATATGTAAGAGAGATTCTCTGCTCTACAGGGCTTACAATCTAATCAGGACGAATAAGAGATAAGGGAATTACTTATAGACATGGGTACTGAACAGGTGAATATGAGTTAGGAGTAAAAGGCAACCTCAAAGAGGTGCTTTTATCCTAAATTTGAATATGGCCAGAGATGCAGCTTGACGTACTGATTCAGGAAGTCTGTTCCAGTGTACGGTGCAGCAGGATAAAAGGAAGAGAGTCTGGAGTTGGCAGTGAAGGAGAAGGGTACAGGTAAGAGAGAGATTTACTTGATGAGTGGAGTTCCCGGGGAGGACTGTAGAGCTGCAGAGTGAATGCACTTGTAAATCAATAAAGAGGAGTATGAACTGTAATCAGAAATGAATAGGGAGCCAATGAAGTGAGTTCAGGAGATGCCTAATATGAGCGTAGCGATACCGGTGGAATATAAGTTGTGCAGCAGGATTTTGAATGGATTGAAGGGGGGAGAGATGGCTTAGTTGGAGACCTGTAGAAGCAAATTGCAGTAGTCTAAGCGTGAGGTGATAAGAGTGTGGGTAAGGGTTTTGGTATTGTACTCAGAAAGGAAGGGATGAAATTTGGTGATATTATAGAGAAAGAAATGATAGGTTTTAGCAGTCTGTTAGATATGTGCACAGAAGAGAGAGAGGAGTCAAAGATGACCCCAGTGTTACAAGTTGATGCGACAGGGAGGACGAGTGTGTTATCCACAGAGATAGAAAATGGGGGAAGAGGAGAGGTGTGTTTAGGAGAAAGATAGGAGGCTTGATCTTGATCATGTTTAGTTTCAGATGGTGGTGAGACATCTAGGCAGCAATGTCAGACAGGCAGGCTGAGAGTTGGGCCTGGATTCCTGCTGAAAATCCTAGTGTGGAGAGATAAATCTGGGAGTCATCTGCATAAATGTGATACTGAAAACCATGGGAGGAGATCAGAGCACCAAGGGAAGAAGTATAGATGGAAAAATAAAGAGGTCCCAAGACAGAACCCTAAGGTACCCCAACTGATAGTGGGATAGACGTGGAGGAGGATCCACCAGAGTATGCACTAAAAGTGCGATGGGAGAGATGAGAAGAAAATCAAGAAATAACAGAGCCCTGAAATCCAAGTGAGGAGAGTGTATCAAGAAGTAGGTGGTGAGAGAAAGATGAGGATAGAATAAAGACCTTTGGATCTAGCCAGGAACAGGTCATTGGAGACTTTAGCAAGGGCTGTTTCAGTTGAATGTAGAGGGTGAAATCCAGATTGAAGTGGATCAAGGGTAGCTTGAGATGAAAGAAAGGCAAGAGAATGGCGGTGAATAGCACGTTCAAGCACAGTAGCTTGGATAAGAAAGAGATGAGGGAGATAGTTGGAAGGGCAGGTAGTATCCAATGAAGGTTTTTTAAGGAGTGACGTAACTACGGTATGTTTGAAGGCGTCAAGAACAGTTGCAGTGGAAAGTGAAAGATTGAGGCTATGACAGAAGGGATGACAGCAGGAGAGATAGTGCTGAGTAGATGGGTGGGAAAAAGATCAGATGAACAGGTAGTCAGTTTGGAGGAGGAAAGAAAATGTGCAGCTTCCTCCCAGGTGACTTCAGAAAAGGAAGAAAAGGTGGCAGGGGTTGAAGGAAGGTTGATGGGATGGACTGGGGGAAGGAGAGGAGGAGGTGACTTGGGTGAGAACTCAGTTAATCTTGTGAACCTTGTCATGGAAGTACTCAGTTGTAGAGTGGGGAGAGAGTGAAGGGGAGGGGGATGGAGGTGAAAGAACTTTGAGGAGAGGGTTCAGTGTGGCAAAGAGACGTCAAGGGTTTGAGCCAAGAGAGTTTCTCAAATGAATGTAGTAGTCTTGTTTGGCAAGTGAAAGAGCAGACTGGAAGGAGATCACAAGAATTTGAAATATATGAAGTCATGGTCACGGGATTTTAGCCAAAGGTGTTCTGCTGATCGGGCATAGGCACATAGGTAGCGGATTCTAGAGGTCAGCCAAGGCTGGGGTTTGGTATGCTGAACAGAATGGGGAATGGGAGGAGCAAGAGTATCCAGAGCAGAGGAGAGAATAGTATTATAGGAAGAGACAGCCTCATTGACAGATTTGAATAGGAAAATTAGAAGATTTAGTAGAGAGATATACATCCACTTGCACATATTAAAGTCTTCTACTATAAACAGGTTTGAAAACTGTGTAGAGACATTGGCCAAAGTTTGGATAAACTTATCCCAAACGAGAGGAAGATAACAGACCGTCAAAGTCAAAGCATATGGAGCCGTGATTTTAATCAAAAGTAATTCAGAGTAGGAAAAGCCCGAAAAAGAAAGAGGCAGAATAAAAAGAAGGCAGGCAGACAGCTACACCTCCACCCTTTCATGATGCTCTAGCAGAATGAAATGCTTTAAAACCCACAGGAAGACATTGAAAAAGAAAAGATTCTATGAGGCAAAAATATCAAGAAAAGAGAAGAGATTTTCACAGTTTTAGTCCTTAGCAACCAAACATTGATCAAGCCTAATTGAACCAAGGCACTACATGATGGAGCATTAATAATATTGTTCTGACTGAAGAAGCACTGCACAGAGTCAAACAATGAGTAGAACAGGAAGTAGCATTATGACACACCCTTAATGATGAAGAAGATGATGACATTGTAGGATCAAACCCAACTCTATGGCCCCAATGGGCGGGAATCGGCAGTGATCTGTTAGCACAGGCTGGAGAAGAAAGTACTATATTAGGATAAGAAATAGAGAAATAGGGTGCCTAGGCTGGAAAAGCATAAATCGTATAAGCCTATTTTATTTAAAGGCAACATGTTTGCTTAAATTCTTTCATTATATAGTCTCCCTGAAAGCTCTTGTGCAGTTATCCTTTCTCCAAGACAAATATAAGTTTTCCATATATGGTATTTGCAGGTGAGGTGCAGGAGTGTGGTTAGACTCTGGAACTCATTGCCGGACAAGGTAGTGACGGCAGCTGGCCTTGCTGAGTTTAAAGGGGGTCTGGACAGATTCCTGAAGGAAAAGTCCATTGATCGTTATTAAATTCTGGGTTTTTGCCAGGTTCTTGGGGCCTGGATTGGCTGCTGTCGGAGACAGAGTGCTGGGCTTGATGGACCTTTGGTCTTTTCCCAGCTTGGCAGTGCTTATTTATTTATTTATTTATTGCATTTGTATCCCACATTTCCCCACCTATTTGCGGGTTCAGTGTGGCTTACAATACATTGTGAATCATGGAATTACATTGGTTACAATATGGTTATGGGTTATATTGAGAAGAGTTATGGGAAGACAGTCGAAGTCAAACATGTTTTGGGAAAACAAGTCAAAGTCAAACATAGTTTGGGAATGGAACAGTAGAATGTAACAATGGGGAAGTGATCGGCGATAGAACAATGGCGAGAGAACATTATGAGTACCCGAATGATTCTCAGCCTGCTGCTCTAACCAAGGAAGCCCAGTTTAAATCCCACTGTAGCACCTTGGGATCTTTAGCAAGTTACTTAACCCTCCATTGCCTCAGGTACAAATTTGGGTTGTATGCCCTCCAGGGACAGGAATAACCCACTGTTCCTAAACGTAACTCATCTTGAAATACAACTGAAAAAGTTGTGAACTAAATCCATAAATCCCTTTCCTTCCCTATGATTATTGGGGTACTTTTATGTTTTTTATTGAATGAATAAAGAAATTACAGCTTGAATAAGAAACAGTGAGTCATTTGATTTAGTTATATACAAGCCAACCCCCTCCCCCCTCCCCTATCATTATTAGTGTACAATGATTAAAGTGAACAGAGCGAAAAGCGTCAGCACTAACAAGAACACAATCATATTACTCAAATTAGCCAATGTAATAGAACTTCAACTCTCTTCTATTTCTTGTGTACCCCCCCCCCCCCCCGCCCCTCACAATAGGGAAAGCTCAAAAGAATCCCAGAAAAAGCCACCGAGGGTCTGGGTTCTTATGACCCCCCCCCCCCCAAGGCATTCATCTGGGACAAAATTATCAATACCAAACCGCCCCCCCCCCCCCCCCCAATGCTTCAGTAAGGATAGGGCTGCAGTATAGGTGAAACTAGAAAGGCCACTAACCTATAAATTGTTAAGGAGCAGACTCTGACCCCGTGGATGGAGGATGCTTAGGTATGGATCCCAAACCAAAAATAAATGTTTGCGTTTAAAGGACCCCTTTGTCTCTCTAGCCTCCCATGTCACAAACATATGCAATTGATTTCTCCAGTGCCTGTAAGCCGGAGACTTGGCCGAGGTCCAGTATTGCAAAATGCATTTGCGTTGTAGCAAACTCATCTTACGAGACAACAGAACATTACCCTTTCTTACTACTACTACTACTACTATTAAACATTTCTATAGCGCTACTAGACTTACGCAGCGCTGTACAAATTAACATGAAAAGACAGTCCCTGCTCAACAGAGCTTACAATCTAAATTGGACAGATGAACAGACAGCTAGGGGTGGGGAAATTGCAGTGGTAGGGGTGATAAGTGAGGGTGTTGAGTAAGAGAGTCATGGTTAGGAGTCGAAAGCAGTAGCAAAGAGGTGGGCTTTAAGCCTAGACTTGAAGACAGCCAGAGACTGAGCCTGACGTACTGGCTCAGGGAGTCTCAAGCAGCTCCTGAAGTATCTAATAGGAAGTGTTCCACTGTACCTGATAACCCCTCTCCCAACAGGAATACCATAAAACTCCGAATGCAGTCCCAAAAGAACTGGACTATGGGACATGACTAGAAGGAATGGTAAAAGGAATTTAGATGATGGCCACACTTAGGACAAAGGGAATCTTGTATCCCACCCATGTGGATCAATTGTGATGTAGTCAAATAGGCCCTATGTAAGACTTGATAATAGCATTACCTTAAGTGGGCATCAGATGTAGGGGCTGAAATACTCCGCAAAGTACATATTCCCAACCAGTCAATGGGGTTCTTAAATCTTGTTCCTGCCTTTGTTTAAGTTCAGTGTAGTCCCTTTGGGGTTCCCATTTGTTAAGGGCCCTATGGCGGCCTGAAATTGAAACTCCCTCAGGGAAGAGCCCCTGAAAAAATTCCCAAATATGGTCTCCCATATGTTGACCCAAGAGTCTATTATCTAATGAAGCTACATAGTGCTTTATCTGACAATAAGCAAACCTGTTACCCCAGGTAGGACCCACCCGAGCCTGGTACTCCTCAAAAGGAAGTAGTTTACCCTCACCACTTAGCAGGTGCTAGAAAAGAAATATACCTTGATGTTCCCATAAAGCAAAATTGATGTTTTCCATTCCAGGTTCAAAGGCCAAATTACCTCATAACGAGATCTGATGTATAATCTGAGGTTCCTTGTCATCAAGCAGATGAAGCCATTACATATGGGTTGTGTCCATCAACCAGCAGGAGGAGATAGAGAGCACTCAAATGTCACAGTGCCACTTGGTCAGCTAGCTCCACTGCCTCTTCAATATTCTCTATCTCCCCAAGCAGGGTGGTTGCAGCTTGATCAAGCTCCTTAAAAAAATCTGCCTGGGGGTGGCTCCTGGCTTGCCAGTTGTTAGCCGGGGTGTTAGAGGCTATAGCAGCTTCACTTTAATGGCACATAGGTTAGCCCTTTCCCTGACTTACCCATCCCCCCAGTGGATGTGAGCACATTAGTTTCACTTTTCCCTGCTCTTTCCCACTCTATACTTGGTGGATGCAGGCACATTGGTTCGCCTTTCCCTGCCTTTCCCACTGTTCTGTACCTCCGGAGTTGATTTGATTGCCTCTTTTGCTGTTTTCTCTACTTTCCCCACAGCGTTAAAAAAAAAAAAAAAAAGCAAGAGGTTTTCTTTAGTTTCTACAGTGTGACCAGAGCTTGTATACTCAGTCCAGTGAGGTAAGAGTGTTTCTGACTCCTCCGGGGAGGGCCCGCGATCGGGACGTTTTTGGCGCGAAGCCGCCATTTTGAATTTTCCGCCGTTTTTCGGCGATGGCTGCAGAGAGTGTTAAGTGCTGTTCCAAGTGTGGCAAGCGCAGATCAGCAGCGGGGCTCTGTAAAACGTGCTGTTCAGGCGTAAGAGCCGGCCCGAGCATGGCGAGCGATGATTCTTCCCACTCGGTGGAGCTGGCAGTGGGCGCCATTTTGAAAGCACCACATGGCGCGACTCCCGCTGAGGCAGAGGGTCTGGAGACCGGAGGGGGCCCTCGAATTGAGGCTGGCCAAAGAGCTACTAGCCCCGGACTGGAACCGGGTGCCCAGGGCGAGTTTTTCTCCCCTGACTTTGTATTATTGCTTCATAATGCATATATGCTTAAAAGAGCTCAGCCACAGGGGTTTTCTATGGCCCCCCTTACTGCCCCTCCGGTGGATGCAGGCCTGGGATTGTCCTCTGAGGCGTTTTTCCCTGATAGCTGGCCGCAGGAGAAGCGCAGAAGGGTAAATTCCCCTTCAGAGAGTGGCGCCCCCCCCTTTCCCCCCTGTGGTCGGGATGTGGTGACTCTGAGGGGTCTGGCAGGCCCTCGTGGCCAGAGGAAACAGAGTTAGGTGCAGAAGGGCCACTGAATCCAGATGATCCGTCCGCGGTGAGGATTTTCCACCATGAGGAGCTTCCAGCGCTTATTTCAGATTGTCTTACAGGTCCTCTCTATTGAAGATCCTGGGAGTGGCGTGGCCTCCTCTGGAAATCCGAGGATGGCAAGTACCAAAAAGCCTGCTCGAGCCTTTCCTTTGGATGACTCCATCCAAGAGCTTATTTCAGCTCAATGGGCTGACCCCGAAGGACCTTTGAAAGTTTCCAGGGCTATGGGGCAATTATTCCCTCTGACTGAGGAGCATTTGGCTCGCTTTGCAATGCCTAAGGTGGATGCCCTAGTCACAGCTGTGACAAAGAGAACTACCCTCCCGATTGAAGGAGGTGTTGCCCTGAAGGACATGCAAGACCGTAGACTGGAATCAGCACTTAAACGGTCCTTTGAAATTGCTGGTCTTACTATTCGGGCATCTGCATGCATTGTTATGCTGCTAGAGCCTGCCTGGCATGGTTGCAACAGGCAGTGGAACAGCCCGGTGATGGAGCGGAGCCCTTCTCGGATGTGGCTCCGCGAATGGAGTCGGCCTTGTCCTTTTTGGCTGATGCCCTTTATGATATTGTCAGAGCTTCGGCTAAACAGATGGCTGTAGCAGTGGTGGCTCACCGTCTTCTGTGGCTATGGCATTGGGCGGCGGACATGGCCTCTAAGCAAAGGTTGGTGAAGTTGCCCTTTCAAGGCCTTCTCCTGTTGGGTGAGGAGTTGGAGAAAATTGTGAAAGGCCTGGGAGATGCTAAATCCCAGCGCTTACCCGAGGATAGGCCGCGGCCTCCCTCCAAGGGTCAGGCGGTTCTGCCGCCAAACGGGCGGCGGTAGAGGAGACCTTACAAGGCTTGATTCACATTGGGGCGGTTTCCCCCGGTGCCTCCCGCCGATTTCGGCTGCTGCCACTACTCCATTTACTTTGTGGTGCCGCGAAAAGGTGGGTCTTTTCGCCCTATTCTGGACTTAAAAGAATTAAACAAGTCCCTAAGAGTGCGGCATTTTCACATGGCAACCCTGCGCTCCGTCAGTGCGGCGGTACAGCCAGGAGAGTTTCTCACATCTCTGGACCTGAAAGAAGCTTACTTGCACATTCCAATTTGGTCCCCGCACCAGAACTTTTTGCGGTTTGCGGTGATGGGAAAACATTTCCAGTTTCGGGCCTTGCCTTTTGGCCTCGCCACAGCTCCCCTAACCTTTTCCAAGGTAATGGTGGTAGTAGCTGCTTTTCTCAGGCGAGAATGTATCCGGGTTCACCCGTACCTAGACGACTGGCTCATCAGAGCGGACTCCGCAACAGAGAGCCATAAAGCTACAGCCAGAGTGGTCTCAGTACTGCAATCTCTGGGCTGGGTCGTCAATGTAGCCAAAAGTCACCTGACCCCCTCCCAATCTCTAGAATATTTGGGGGCACGGTTCGACACAGACTCGGGATATGTATTCCTACCCGAGCAAAGGCGGTGCAAGCTTCAGAATCAGGTCTGTCTGCTCCTGAGGATGCCCCGCCCGCAAGCTTGGGACATTGTCCAGCTGTTGGGATTGATGACGGCCACCTTGGATTTGGTGCCCTGGGCGAGAGCGCACCTGAGACCTCTGCAGTATTCCCTGCTTCAACGATGGTCTCCAGTATCGCAGGATTATCAATGCAGACTCTCTTGGCTCCCTGCAGCCCGACTCAACACGGAGTGGTGGCTCTCAGACAGCATGCTGCAGCGAGGAATGCCGCTGGCGCTCCCCAATTGGGGCCTAGTGGTGACAGATGCCAGCCTGAAGGGCTGGGGCGCACATTGCAAGGGGAAGCATGCCCAGGGTCTTTGGACACCCAACGAGTTGGAGTGGTCCATCAATCGCCTAGAGTTGAAAGTGGTGTTTCAGGCGCTTCTGACCTTTCAAGTGACCCTGGAAGGATTGGCTGTCAGAGTGATGTCGGACAACACAACAACAGTGGCCTACATAAACCGACAAGGCGACACTCAGTGCAGAGCGCTGGCCGCGCAGGCTGAACAGATTTGCCACTGGGCCGAGCTGCATCTACAGTTTTTGTCGGCAGCTCACATTGCAGGTCAGAGCAACGTGCAAGCCGATTATCTAAGCAGGCATCAAATCGATCCAGCGGAATGGGAACTGGCAGACTAAGTATTTCTGCAGATATGTGCCAAATGGGGCAAACCTGTAATGGATCTTATAGCGACAAGCTCAACTGCCAAAGTCCGTGCTTTTCAGCAGACGGAGAGATCCTCGCTCAACCGGGTTGGATGCCTTGGCTCAACCCTGGCCTCTGGTATGTGTTCCTTCCGTGGCCCTTGATAGGGCGCGTGCTCCTGCGGATTCGGATTCGGCTTCACCCAGGAGAAGTGGTTCTCATCGCCCCGGATTGGCCCAGGAGGCCTTGGTATGCGGACCTCCGACAGATGCTAGTGGAGGCTCCCCTTCCTTTACCTCTGGTACCGAACCTGTTGTCGCAGGGACCGGTGGCCATGGAGGACGCCTGCCGTTTTGGTCTTACGGCATGGCTATTGAGAGGGCGCATTTGAGAGGCAAAGGCTATTCCAATAATGTTATTTCCACTGTCCTGCAGGCCCGCTAGCGGTCCACTTCTGTGGCTTATGCCAGGATCTGGCGCCAGTTTGAGGCTTGGTGTGTTTCAAAAGCGATCACACCCATGCGGGCTCCTGTCTCGCCGATTCTGGACTTTTTGCAGGATGGTGTACAAATAGGCTTGGCCTATAATTCCCTGCGGGTGCAAGTGGCAGCATTGGCCTTCCTTCATGGTAAGGTTGCAGGCGTGTCTTTAGCTGCTCATCCAGATGTGGCACGGTTTCTTAGAGGGGTGCTTCGGCTCCGCCCTCCCGTGCGGACACCTTGTCCAGCTTGGAACTTGGGGCTACTTTTGAAGGCTGTGCAGGGTTCTCCTTTTGAGCCGCTATGGCGAGCTTCAGAGAAAGATTTGACACTAAAGGCCGTTTTTCTGGTGGCCATTACTTCGGCGAGACGGGTGTCAGAACTCCAGGCACTGTCCTGTTGAGACCCATTTCTGCAATTTTCAGAGTCCGGAGTCACGGTTCGTACCGTGCCTTCCTTCATGCCTAAGGTGGTTTCAGTGTTTCACCTAAACCAGCCTATTTTTCTACCCTCTTTTGTTAAGGAGAGGTTTCCAGAATCCTTTGGGCAGTTGCACCTGTTGGATGTGCGCAGGACTCTGTTGCAGTATCTGCGAGTTACTAATTCTTTCAGTACCTCTGATTATTTGTTTGTTTTACTATCAGGTTCTCGCAGAGGGTCTCCAGCGTCTAAAGCCACTATTGCCCACTGGCTCAAAGAAGCTATCTTTTCAGCTTATCTGCTTGCCGGCCGGCCTCCGCCTGTAGCCTTTAAGGCACATTCTACAAGAGCGATTTCTTCCTCTTGGGCTGAAACTGGAGCACTCTCTCTTCATGAGATTTGCAGTGCAGCAACATGGGCTTCGTCGCTCTCATTTGCTTTGGGATTTGTGCTATACTAAAGGGAGAAGGACCAGTACACAGAGGGACACTGCCTGTTTTTTAGTGTTCTCTATCTCCACCTGTTGGTAGACAGATACAACCCACCAGTTCCTGGATTCATCTGCTGCGACTAAAGGAAAGAAAATGATCAGGTATGTCTTAATTTTTCCTTTTTACAGACGCGCTAAAATATGGATTGGCACGCGCCCAAAACCCACACCTACACTACCGCAAGCCATTTTTCTGCGCTTCTTTGTAAAAGGACCCCTAAGTTGTTGTTTTTTTTTTGGGGGGGGAGAGACATGTAGATGGACAGTAGTTTGTTCTGAGATGGTAGAGCATTTTATGTTTTAGTTGCCTGATAAGAAAATGACTTGCAGTCTTACCGCCTACCATTTTGATAGCATTTCTATGGTCTGCCTGCACACTGTCTCTGTCCTTCTGGAGGAACACAGGTACTCCAGGTGAAGTCTTTTCAATAACTTTTTAAGGCAGTTTGAATGATTTTGATTTTGTGTTCTCCCTGTTACAGATCTTACTGTCATCTACCAAGAAAAAAAGGCAAAACTTTTATGCTTCGCAGATGGCATTTAGATTTGCAACACAGTTCCTTTTTATCAGAAATGCAAATGACCCTTTGTGAGATAGTATAGTCTTCATTTGGTAAGGCAGCAAAATTTAGCCTTTTTTTGTTTATAAATTGTTGTGTGTGTGTGTGTGTGTGGGGGGGGGGGTTCTTTGAGAGAGGCACAGTTCATCTTCACAACAGCTGTCAGATTTTCAGCAGAATGCCAGACTTGTAATGTGCTCTCTAACTAAAATGCATTTCAAAATAGATGTAGATGTTTCAGTTGTATTTCAAATTTGCTTTTTATTTGGGGGTGAGGGTCTGCATCATACAATTGTTCTGTCTGTTGTTGGAGTTTTATTCCCCTCAAACGTTCTAAAATTCTGAAGTTCTTCAATAATCTGCTTTTGATTTTCCTGATTGGATTTGTTTTGGGGGTAGTGGAGGAGGGAGGCCTTGATATTTCAAATGGGAATGAACCATCTAGAGTTTTAGAACATTCCAGCAAGGATGAAATACCCTAACATATGAGACAACAGCAGCTACTATATTTATTTATTTATTTATTTAGATTTTGCTCACACCTTTTTCAGTAGTAGCTCAAGGTGAGTTACATTCAGGTACTCTGGATATTTCTCTGTCCCAGGAGGGCTCACAATCTAAGTTTGTACCTGAGGCAATGGAAGGTTAAGTGACTTGCCCAAGATCACAAGGAGCAGCAGCGGGATTTGAACCCGCCACCTCTGGATTGCAAGACAGGTGTTCTAACCACTAGGCCACTCCTCCACAAACTGTGGAGTCAATTGTACAGAAGGACTGGACAAATCTGATCCAGATTTAGGACACATCTCCAAAATTCAGGCACCAAGATTTGTACCTGTATTCCCTCTTACCACCATCACCAAGTGAAAGGAGGTGTGCAGAATAACATACTTCCCCCTGCTCTTTACTGGTGCTGTTCAGAATTTTGTGGTTTGAACTGCTTATGCTGTGTGGATTGAGTCAACCAGAGAGCAACCGAAACCAGGTTTTTCAGTTTTGGCCAAAACTGAATCTGCAGCAGAAATTCACCACACAGTTTCAGCTGAAACCAAAATCATGAAAAAATGTTGAAAACATACTAACATAAGATATTATTGAGGCAACATAGTTTGCCTGAATAAAAGAGGAGAGAAGCAGTTGTAGGATGTAACTGCGCTCTCGCCAGGTGGAGTTTACAAATAAGCTGCATGGACATTTTGAAATAATACCTATAGTGGTGTGTGTCATCGAAGGATAAGCCTTAATACTATTTATGTATATATTGATAATTACATTATAGAAGATATGTGGAGGAGTATCCATTGAAGTTTTATGAACTACACTATAGGGCTTCATAAAGTACATGTGACTGATTATTACAACGGCTGGATTGTGAAACTCTAGGGCTAGAGGGATACTAATACATGATTTTATTAAATTGGTATGAATGAGAGGAGTGTGTGGTTAAGATTGTGGGAAGGTTTTTTTTAATATACATTTGAGTTTTTGAATAAAGAGTTTTTGATACATCAAGCAGAGTGTAATAGTTACTATATTAATGAGATTTATTTGAATGCACTTCCTCAGATGTGTGCAAATACATGTTATGTGTATTGATTAGTGGTATCTCAGAAACCTTACTGTTTGTGACCCTTCAGAATTGCAGTTTCCATCCTTGTAGATGTCTTTTCTTTGACTTTTCTTTCTGTGACAGTGTCTGTCCTTTTATCCTCGTGTTACTGTTTTATCTCCTTCCTATATCTTCTCCAATTTCTTCTTCTGCTATCGATTCTAGATTTTTTTCTTGCCCCACGGCTCTGCTGCACATCTTCCTGCATTCCTCCTGTAAGAAGATTTTCTTTCTCTTTCCCTCCATGCCTTCTGCTTTCTACCTGCCCTCTTCATTTTAAATACTTTTTATTTCTATTTTCCTTCACTACACAAACTTATTTTTTTCTTTCCCATTTCCTAGCCTTCTCATTCTGTATCTTCCTCCCTGCTATCTTTTCCTGCACAACTTCTTGTTTTCCCTTTCCTCAACAGGCCTCTTGAGAGCCTCTTATACCCCCAGCCCCCACTCCCTTCCTTAAATTGGCCCACCTGCTTATACCTTCCTAGCCAGGACCACAGAGAAGACATGTTTCCACCTTGATTGTTCCTTTTCTGTTAAAGACCTTGAGAAGAAGATCCATAATTCAAGCCATTGAGAGGGGCAGCCATTCAGGGCACAAAGGCTCTTGCAATGTAAAATTTACTGAAATGCAAGCTTGCGCTAGCAGCAGATGCAAAACCTGGAAGGCTGCAGCTTTCCTCTTATCAGCCAGGTTGGAGGATAGAGAGGGCTGGGGGTTGAGATGAAGAGCACAATGCATTTGTCTGGTCTGGTCTCCTTACATCTCTGTTAAGCCCTGTTTCCTGTTCCTTCAATGCCATCTACTGGCAGGAGAATCGCACTGTCATGAAGCATGTACATATTAGGTCGGTGCACTCTTCTTAGAGCAGTGAACACTGGCTTGAGATTACATATCAATGTGTTGCAGAAAAATAAGGGTTGACCTTGTTTTCCTTGATTTAATATTGCAAAATGTGTGCCATGACCACAATCAGATCCCAATATCTTAATTTTCATGAAAACAGTAAATCCCCAAGACCTCCTTTTTTAAAAATACCTTCTTTCAAAGAATAAAATCCGATGTTTCCCTTGCCCATTTTTATTTTAAACCTAGCAAAATTGTGATTAAATAAACCATAACAGCAAACACAGAAAGGAATCGACAAGGTCCTTCCTTGACTGCTGCTTTAGAAGTTCACGTTTCTGAGAGACCGAATGAAAGAGGATTTATGGAAAGAAAAATATAATTTTAACAAATTTGGTTTTATGTACAAATTCTATAATTTTTTAACAAACATTCTTCGTAGTAGAGTCTATCCAAGGCTTAAAGTCTCCCATGGTTCTTTCAGTTAGTTTGTTTATAGTTGGGTAACTGTAGAGATGACGGTGTTTGCAGAGCAGGTCCTGGAGGCTGCTTTCCCATTCTATTTGTGCTCTAGAATGAATAGGCAAAGAAGTATATTGCTAGAGTACCGATGGAGGAAGCAGAATTTACTGTTAAATAAGAAGGGCCCCTTTTACTAAGCTGCAGCAAAAGGGGGCCTGTGCTGGCGTTGGTGTGTGTTTATGACACGCGCCGAGGCCCCCTTTTACCACAGCTGGGTAAAGGTAGGTCTTTATTTTCTGCAGGAAATGGCTGTGTGTCAAGTAAAGCACTTGCATGGCCATTTTTGTTTGGGGGGGGGGGTGCCCTTACCGCCACAGTAAAAGCTCCCATGTTAACTCGGCGGTAACTGGGCAGCGCGTGGCACTACCCGATTACCTCCAGATTCACGCTGGCACTACAAAAGCAAATATATTTTGTAGCGCTGGATATGACGATGTGCTGGGGGTGGAACTACCGCCAGGCTGCTGTGGTAGCCTGGCGGTAGTTCCTTTTTAGCAAATGGTAAACCCGCATTGGGTTAAGTGCTGCTTTGTAAAAAGGTGCCCAAAAGGTTTAAAAAAACTTAGTGACCAGGACCCACAGTGATGCCCCACGACTGTGGTAGACAGAATTGATGGTGAGTTGTTGTGTTCCTATTTGGGTGATATGCACAGTATGGTGAACAGACTGGAGAGATCCCAGAGAGACCAAATAAAGTTTTATTTACTTTAGATTACTAATGAAGAGACATTTTAAAAAATATTTTGACAGTGATATTTTAATCTTTGAGCAGGGACTGTCTTTCTTCTATGTTTGTGCAGCGCTGCGTATGCCTTGTAGCGCTATAGAAATGCTAAATAGTAGTAGTAGTAGTAATCAATATTAAATTCAGTGTTTGGAATGGTTTTTAAAATATTTTTATTTCCTCTTGGGTTTATGTATATAATAAATATCAGTTGATTCCCAGGCCCCAATGCCGTGGTTTGGCCTTTCATGACTAGAATCCTAGAGAACCTCCATGAGTAGGGCTAGATTTTTATTAATCCCCTAAATTCAGAGTATTCACAGGAAAACAGAACTTTAAAACATCATTTTGAATGGCCTTATGTCCTATACTAGGGAAGCACCTCAAGATTTATAAGTATATATAAGTAATCTTGCATTGAAATCACTTTCTGTAATTTTGTTGAACATAAAAGATGTACTACTTTATCTGTTTATTGGAGATGGGGGGAGTTTTCAGAACTGTCCGCATTGGGATGAAAACTCTGTATTTTCCATTTGACCCTTCAGGGAGGACTGGCCTAATGGTTAGTGTAGCAGGTTGAGGACCTGGGGAACTGGTCTCTATTCCTGTTACTGCCTGATGGTTGGAAGTGGGTTGAGATCCTGGGGAACCAGGTTCAATTCCCTCTGCAGCTGTTTGTGACCCTGGGCAAGTCACTTAACCTTCCATTGACCCAGGTACATTAGTAGTACAATGTACTACTTAGATTGTGAGCCCACTAGGGACAGATCTAGAAACTGTAAACCGCTTAGGTCTAAGCAGTATATAAATACTGAAAAGAATGAATGACCCACACAGTCTCTTGCATCTCCTTTTTGTGTAGATGGAATTTTGTTGAAAAAGGAGGCATGTGGTGTAGGGCTATTTCTACAATTACCTAACCTTAGGTAGAGGACAGGCAATTAGGGGATGAATACTCTCAGTACAAAGATGGGAAAATATGAAAAGTGGCACTCTGGTGTTTAGATTGGTATAATGAGACGTTGTACTAAACACAGACCTGAATTCTAATAGCCTAAACATAGCAATAAAGACTGATACAAGGCTCAGATATTATAAAAATATAAATCAGAGATAATACACTTAATGCTAAGTTACCCGAAGTGATGGTGAAGCAATGAGAATTTATGTACCTGTCAAAGGCAAGGTAAAGATAACGCACACTTTGTACCGTAGTCCTGAACTGATTAGGACTCCTAACTCCCTAGCATTATGGAAAAGATAGTTACAACCAGACTGATGATGAAGGGCTCTCCCACTCTCATGGGCACTGGAGGTAGAGGCAGTCAGGGAGCTATATAGTGCTATCTTTCAGGAGAACAACAGGAGCCTCGGCAGGAATGGTCAGACATGGTTGCATCTGTTTCACTGACAGCAGCTTTCAGGATAACTGCTTCAGATAACACCCTGATAACTTCATGTTTTTCAGAGGCTTCTTATACCCTTTTCTTCGGTAAAGCAAGCCCCTCAGTCTAGAACAACAGGTTTGAAGAGTTCCAGTGTTGTGATACCAAAACACTGGGCCACAGGTGCCGAGAGCAGAATTGTTCCGACCGTGAAGTCACAGTTTTTGTAAACAAAATTGTTCTTGAAGTTATTCTCGCTCTCTTACAGCCTTGGCCATATTTAGCAATGTCCTACTGCACACAGGTCTAAGGCCTATTCATGCAATAGGCCCTAGCATGAAAGCTGAAGTTGGCCTGTCTGTATCTTTTAAAGTCAGGTTCATAGTGCCTTTTACTCCCACATTTCTAATGAAAATACATTTTTAAATATTATGACAATAATATAAATAAATGTAATGTTTGGGATGGTTTTTAAAAATATTTTTATTTCCTCTTGGTAGTGTATAATAAATATCAGTTGAAGTATATAAGAACATAAGAGTAGCCATACTGGGTCAGTCCAATGGTCCATCTAACCCAGTATCCTGTTTCCAACAGTGGCCAAGCTAGGTCACAAGTATCTGACAAAATCCCAAATAATAGCAACATTCCATACTACCAATCCCAGGGCAAGTAGTAGCTTCCCCATGTCTGTCTCAATAGAAGACTATGGACTTTTCCTCCAGGAACTTGTCCAAACCTTTTTTTAAACCCAGATATGCTAACCGCTGTTACTACATCCTCCGGCAAAGAATTCCAGAGCTTAACTATTCGTTGAGTGAAAAAATATTCCCTCTTGTTTTAAATGTGTTTCCATGTACCTTCCCAGAGTGTTCCCTAGTCTTTGTACATACATTATACTGATTAACAGGCCCTGAGGCTGTAGTTCGACCTTTCATTACAAGAATCCTAGTGAATCTCCACAAATAGGGCTAGATTTTTATTAATCCCCTAAACTCGGAGCATTCATAGGAAAACGGAACTTTAAAACACCACTTTGAGTAGCCTTGCGTCTTATACCATGGAAGCACCTCAAGATTTATAATATTGTAAGCAATCTTGCATTGAAATCACTTTCTAGAATTTTGTTGAACATAAAAGATGCACTACTTTATCTGTTTATTGGAGGTGGGGAGAGTTTTGAGAACTGTCCACATTGTGATGAAAACTGTGTGTATTTTCCCTTTGACCCTTGCCATTACACACACGTTTGCATCTCCTTTTTGTGTGGATGGAATTTTGCTGAAAAAGGAGGTATGTGGAATTGAAAAAACAGTGTACATTTGCTCCCTCTGACCCCCCTGACACCATCTTGCAATGTGGCTAAAAGACAAGTTGCTTCACAATGCATAATCCATATTGTGCTGAGGAAGGGCAATTTTCAAACAACTAGTTAACAAGAGTAAAATACCTTTGTGCAGTTTTAAAGCTGCCCAGGCTTAGGGGGCTCAGGAGCTTTGTACCTTTACAGCTGTTGAAAAGAGTGCATGCTAAAATGGGCATTGGGACATCAAAATGGCATCCCTTCTTGTACTATTCCTGGCCCTATAGCTGAAACTATGTATAGTATTTCACAGAAAGTGTGTATTTTCAATCCAGAGAATTTACCCAGGCATCTGCTTAGTTACCCAGAAAAACCTCTTTTGAGTATTGCCCTCTGGATATCAGTCTTTGGCTTTTGAAGGCATACAGTAAAAGCAGTGTTGCTCACCTGTAATAGGTGTTTTCCATAGACAACAGAATTGATAAGGCAGTGTTCTCCTCAGCTGGTTCCAACGCTCAACATGCACAACTCTCGGGAGGTGGGAAGGATTGTGTGTCATATCAGTCCTGCTAACTACAGAAAGGGGTGAGCAACATGACTATTTCCATCAACATGCAGGACCGAGTCAGGCATTTAGGTGACTGACTCCCAAGTTTACAGCTGCTCAGCCTTAAATTGTCTTAGGGGTCCTTTTACTAAGCTGCGGCAAGAAGTGGCCTGCGGTAGTGTGGGCGTGTGTTTTTTGCAAGCGCTGGGCCAGTTTTTACCGCATCTGGGAAAAGGGCTCTTTTTCAGTGGGCCGGGAAAAGGGCCTGCGGTAAAATTGAAATCAGTGTGTGCCTATTTATGGCCTGAGTGCTTAACGCCACCCATCGATCTAGCGGTAAGGGCTCACGCGCGGTGACCGGTCGGTGCGTGTCAACTGCTGATTAAAGCTGTAGACGCCGTGTGCAGTAGGAAATTAAAAAATAATTTGCCCTAGCGGTATGGGCGCATGCCAAATCTGAAATTACCAGTAGGGGGTGCGCTAGCTTGGCAGTAGCCTCATTTCGGCACATGTTTAGAGCCTACCACGCCGTTGTCTTTCTAGCAGACAGCACAATCAGTTGCAAAAGTTGGTAGCTCAGAAGGACTGAGTGGCCAGCACCGCTTGACCAAATGCAGTGCCCTGTGCTGAAGCTTGGTCCAAACAATGTGTGGTGAATGTATAGCACATAACTGCTTTGCAGATTGTAATCAGCAAGGCAGACTTTAAGAGGACCCTTGTTACTGCCCTAATTTGATGAGGCTTGTCTTTAGAACTGAGAGGAACATTGACTTGTGCATAGCAGAACTGTACACAAGAAGCAAACCAGTTTGTTTTTGCAGCTGGCATACCAGATCTGTTAGGATCAAACAAGATGGAAAGCCAAGTTGATTTTCTAAACACTTTAGTTCTTTTAAAGTTGCAGGCAAGAGCTCATTTACTATCCAGAGTATGAAGGACTTGAATGGGGCTTTGGACAGAAGGTAGGTATGTGTCTGAAGAACAACTTTGTGATGATGGAATTGTGTGTAGGGTTTATATGTTACCAGTGCCTGAAGTTCACACACTCGCCTAGCTGAAGTGATTGCTGCTAAGAAGAATACTTTGTAAGAGAGGAACTTCAGAGATACAGTGTATAAGAGGTTTTAAAGCAGACTTCATAAACGAGGCAAGCACTAAATTTCTGTAGTGGACTGTTGCACAGCTTTCTTACAGTGTTGTTCTTTTCCTTTTTACAGCCCGCCTAAACCAACTGTATTCATCTCTGGCGTCTTAGCTCGGGTGAGAATTAGTTTTCAGTTTTCTGTTGTGCATTTTCTTCAACCTTCAAGAATACTGTCAGCAGACTGTGAGTGTTGCTGTTGAACTACAGTCTGACAGAGGTGTGCAATAGGAGACTTCTCTGCTGAGCAGGGTCTGCAGGAATGTATCCTGAGAGTGGGAGTATAAAGTGATGTGGACTTCTATCTCCACAACAGCCCTGGAGGGGGAAGGGGGATGCCACAGGAACCTTGTATTCACAGTGTTTCTGTGATCTGTTAAGCTTCCAGCAGGCCCCATTCCAGTGTGCTTGGCACACCTCCATCATGACACTGATTGGCGAGAGTATGGAACTGTAGACAGTATAAATTGGGGTTGTCCTGTAGTTTTCAAGTTCAAATACAGCCATAACAAACAAGTGTTACATATGTGCAGAGTGATTAGATGATTTCAGTGGTGTTTTCTGAAAGCTACTGTAAAGTACATTTGTTTCAAGAACATTCTGTAATAATGTTGGTTGTAAAGCTGGATTTTTAATTTTTTAGATTTAATTATTTGCCTTTTCCAAACCTCACCTCAAGCTAAGTTACAAGTCCCAGGCTTGTAATTTATGCATTTGCTTGTGTACATTGCTAATATCCATTTCTATATTTTTTAATATAGATTTAGCTCACACGTTTTTCAGTAGTAGCTCAAAGTGAGTTACAATCAGGTATAGTAGGTATTGACCTGTCCCCAGTTGGCTCACAATCTAAGTTTGTACCTGAGGAAATGGAAGTTTTAAGTGACTTGCCGAAGGCCACACGGATAAGCAGCAGGATTTGAACAGGACCTCCCTGGTTTTTAGCCCAATGCTCTACCATTAGGCTACTGTTCCACTAGAAGGTAAAACCAGTATACGGTTTTACTGAAAGCTTAATCCAAAAAAAAAAAGGACTCAGCTAAAATATGTTGCCAAGTTCTTCCTCATGTTATCCACACCATCAGTGGTGTATACCCTATTGCAGATTTTGGTATCATCCGCAAAGAGGCAAGCCTAACAGACAGCCCTTCAGCAATGTCACTTACAAAAATGTTAGAAGAATCGGCCCAAGAACCAAACCTTGCAGCACATCCTGATAATGAACTCCATTTACCACTACCCTTTGTCCCCTTCCGCTCAACCAGTTCCTAACCCAGTCAATCACTTTAGGGCTCATACCGAGGGCACTCAGGGGTCCTTTTACCCAGCTGTGGTAAAACAGTCCTGCGCTGGCATGAGCTTGTGTTTTTGATGCATGCTGAGGTCCACTTTTACTGCAGTGGGGAAAGGGATGCTTTTTTTTTTTTTTTTAAAGAAATGACCATGCAGCAAGTGAACCACTTGCCCCATGGCCATTTTAGGGGGGAGCACTTACCACTGTCAATTGAGGTGGCAGGAAGGGCTCCTATGCTAACTTGGCAGTAACCGGGCAGTGTGCAGCACTGTCTGATAACCTCTGGGTAAATACTGGTGCTACAAAAATAAATATATTTGTGTAGTGCCGGAAGAGTCGTGCGCTGGGGGTGGGAACTACTGCCGGGCTGCTGCGGTAGCCCGGCAGTAGTTCCAGATTAGCGAGCGGTAAGCTTGCATTGGGCTACCTGCTGCTTCATAAAAGACCCCCCTCAGTTTATTTATTAGTTGTCTGTGCGGAACCATGTCAAAAGCTTTGCTGAAATCTAAATACACCAACATCTAGAACTCTCCCTCGATCCAGCTCTCTGGTCACCCAGTCAAAGAAATTAATCAGATTGTCTGACAAGACCTGCCTCTAGTGAAACCATGTTGCCTCGGGTCCTGTAATCCATTGAATTCCAAAAACTACTATTCTCTGTTTTAAAAGTGTTTCTATTAATTTGCTTACCACAGAAGTCAGACTTATCGGTCTGTAGTTCCCAACCTCTTCCTTACTTCCGCTTTTATGGAGAAGGACCATATCTGCTGTACTCTAGTCCTCCGGGACCACTTCTGACTCTAGAGAAATATTGAAAAGGTCATCCAGCGGAGCCGCTAGAACTTCCCTAAGTTCCTTCAGTACCTTCGGATGTAAGCCATCCGGCCCCATTGCTTTGTCCACCTTTAGTTTAGCCAGCTCCTCATGAGCACAGTCCTCTGAAAATTGTTCAGGGACTACCATCCCTCCATTCCTATTTGTGTTTGTTTTCTGCAGCCCTTCAGCTGTGAACACAAAACAGAAATATTTGTTAAGCAATTCCCCCTTTTTGAGTTTCTACATATTCCTCCCCTTCACCTTGGAGTCTCACAAAGCCACTTTTGCACTTCCTCCTATGACTAACATATATAAAAAATGTCTTGGTCTCCCCCTTCCCCCTCCCCCCCATTTTACCGTATTGGCTATTTTCTCTTCCATTTGCATCTTTGCTTTCTTGACTTCTCTGCCAGCTTCTCTTAGCTTTTCTATATACTGTTGCGTAATAGTTAAAGCAGCAGGCTGAGAAGCACCATTGTGACTCCTTATGATCTTGGGCAAGTCACTTAAAGCGAATGCTACATACCTGTAGAAGGTATTCTCCGAGGACAGCAGGCTGATTGTTCTCACTGATGGGTGACGTCCACGGCAGCCCCTCCAATCGGAAACTTCACTAGCAAAGGCCTTTGCTAGTCCTCGCGCGCCCATGCGCGGCCGTCTTCCCGCCCGAACCGGCTCGTGTTCATCAGTCCCGTATGTAGCAAAATAAAGACAAGGGAAGACACAACTCCAAAGGGGAGGCGGGCGGGTTTGTGAGAACAATCAGCCTGCTGTCCTCGGAGAATACCTTCTACAGGTATGTAGCATTCGCTTTCTCCGAGGACAAGCAGGCTGCTTGTTCTCACTGATGGGGTATCCCTAGCCCCCAGGCTCACTCAAAACAACAAACATGGTCAATTGGGCCTCGCAACGGCGAGGACATAACTGAGATTGACCTAACAACTTATCCAACTAACTGAGAGTGTAGCCTGGAACAGAAAAAACATGGGCCTAGGGGGGGGGTGGAGTTGGATCCTAAACCCCGAACAGATTCTGAAGCACTGACTGCCCGAACCGACTGTCGCGTCGGGTATCCTGCTGCAGGCAGTAATGAGATGTGAATGTGTGGACAGATGACCACGTTGCAGCTTTGCAAATCTCTTCAATAGTGGCTGACTTCAAGTGGGCTACCGACGCTGCCATGGCTCTAACATTATGAGCCGTGACATGACCCTCAAGAGCCAGCCCAGCCTGGGCGTAAGTGAAGGAAATGCAATCTGCTAGCCAATTGGATATGGTGCGTTTCCCCACAGCCACTCCCCTCCTGTTGGGATCAAAAGAAACAAACAATTGGGCGGACTGTCTGTTGGGCTGTGTCCGCTCCAGATAGAAGGCCAATGCTCTTTTGCAGTCCAATGTGTGCAGCTGACGTTCAGCAGGGCAGGAATGAGGACGGGGAAAGAATGTTGGCAAGACAATTGACTGGTTCAGATGGAACTCCGACACAACCTTTGGCAAGAACTTAGGGTGAGTGCGGAGGACTACTCTATTATGATGAAATTTGGTGTATGGGGCCTGGGCTACCAGGGCCTGAAGCTCACTGACTCTACGAGCTGAAGTAACTGCCACCAAGAAAATGACCTTCCAGGTCAAGTACTTCAGATGGCAGGAGTTCAGTGGCTCAAAAGGAGGTTTCATCAGCTGGGTGAGAACGACATTGAGATCCCATGACACTGTAGGAGGTTTGACAGGGGGCTTTGACAAAAGCAAACCTCTCATGAAGCGAACAACTAAAGGCTGTCCCGAGATCAGCTTACCTTCCACACGGTAATGGTATGCACTGATTGCACTAAGGTGAACCCTTACAGAATTGGTCTTGGGACTAGACTCAGACAAGTGCAGAAGGTATTCAAGCAGGGTCTGTGTAGGACAAGAGCGAGGATCTAGGGCCTTGCTGTCACACCAGACGGCAAACCTCCTCCATAGAAAGAAGTAACTCCTCTTAGTGGAATCTTTCCTGGAAGCAAGCAAGATGCGGGAGACACCCTCTGACAGACCCAAAGAGGCAAAGTCTACGCTCTCAACATCCAGGCCGAGAGAGCCAGAGACTGGAGGTTGGGATGCAGAAGCGCCCCTTCGTCCTGTGTGATGAGGGTCGAAAAACACTCCAATCTCCATGGTTCTTCGGAGGACAACTCCAGAAGAAGAGGAAACCAGATCTGACGCAGCCAAAAAGGAGCAATCAGAATCATGGTGCCTCGGTCTTGCTTGAGTTTCAACAAAGTCTTCCCCACCAGAGGTATGGGAGGATAAGCATACAGCAGACCTTCCCCCCAGTCCAGGAGGAAGGCATCCGATGCCAGCCTGCCGTGGGCCTGGAACAGAACTGAGGGACTTTGTGGTTGGCTCGAGACGCAAAGAGATCTACCAGGGGGGTGCCCCACACCTGGAAGATCTGGCACACTACTCTGGAGTTGAGCGACCACTCGTGAGGTTGCATAATCCTGCTCAACCTGTCGGCCAGACTGTTGTTTACGCCTGCCAGATATGTGGCTTGGAGCACCATGCCGTGACGGCGAGCCCAGAGCCACATACTGACGGCTTCCTGACACAGGGGGCGAGATCCGGTGCCCCCCTGCTTGTTGATGTAATACATGGCAACCTGATTGTCTGTCTGAATTTGGATAATTTGGTGGGATAGTCGATCTCAGAAAGCCTTCAGAGCGTTCCAGACCACTCGTAACTCCAGGAGATTGATCTGTAGATCGCGTTCCTGGAGGGACCAGCTTCCTTGGGTGTGAAGCCCATCGACATGAGCTCCCCACCCCAGGAGAGACGCATCCGTAGTCAGCACCTTTTGTGGCTGAGAAATTTGGAAAGGACGTCCCAGAGTCAAATTGGACCAAATCGTCCACCAATACAGGGATTTGAGAAAACTCGTGGACAGGTGGATCACGTCTTCTAGATCCCCAGCAGCCTGAAACCACTGGGAAGCTAGGGTCCATTGAGCAGATCGCATGTAAAGGCGGGCCATGGGAGTCACATGAACTGTGGAGGCCATGTGGCTCAGCAATCTCAACATCTGCCGAGCTGTGATCTGCTGGGATGCTCGCACCCGCGAGACGAGGGACAAGAAGTTGTTGGCTCTCGTCTCTGGGAGATAGGCACGAGCCGTCCGAGAATCCAGCAGAGCTCCTATGAATTCGAGTCTCTGTACTGGGAGAAGATGGGACTTTGGATAATTTATCACAAACCCCAGTAGCTCCAGGAGGCGAATAGTCATCTGCATGGACTGTAGAGCTCCTGCCTCGGATGTGTTCTTCACCAGCCAATCGTCGAGATAGGGGAACACGTGTACTCCCAGCCTGCGAAGCGCCGCTGCTACTACAGCCAAGCACTTCATGAACACTCTGGGCGTAGAGGCGAGTCCAAAGGGTAGCACACAGTACTGGAAGTGACGTGTGCCCAGCTGAAATCGCAGATGCTGGCAGTATCGGGATGTGCGTGTAGGCGTCCTTCAAGTCCAGAGAGCATAGCCAATCGTTTTCCTGAATCATGGGGAGAAGGGTGCCCAGGGAAAGAGCATCCTGAACTTTTCCTTGACCAGATCTTTGTTCAGGGCCCTTAGGACTAGGATGGGACTCATCCCCCCTGTTTTCTTTTCCACAAGGAAGTACCTGGAATAGAATCCCAGCCCTTCTTGCCCGGATGGCACGGGCTCCACCGCATTGGCGCTGAGAAGGGCGGAGAGTTACTCTGCAAGTACCTGCTTGTGCTGGAAGCTGTAAGACAGAGCTCCCGGTGGGCAATTTGGAGGTTTGGAGGCCAAATTGAGGGTGTATCCTTGCCGGACTATTTGGAGAACCCACTGATCGGAGGTTATGAGAGGCCACCTTTGGTGAAAAACTTTCAACCTCCCCCCGACCGGCAGGTCGCCCGGCACTGACACGTTGATGTCGGCTATGCTCTGCTGGAGCCAGTCAAAAGCTCGCCCCTTGCTTTTGCTGGGGAGCCGAGGGGCCTTGCTGAGGCGCACGCTGCTGACGAGAGCGCGCGCGCTGGGGCTTAGCCTGGGCCGCAGGCTGTCGAGAAGGAGGATTGTACCTACGCTTGCCAGAAGAGTAGAGAACAGTCTTCCTTCCCCCATAAAAACGTCTACCTGTGGAGGTAGAAGCTGAAGGCTGCCGGCGTGAGAACTTGTCGAAAGCGGTATCCCGCTGGTGGAGCTGCTCTACCACCTGTTTGACCTTCTCTCCAAAAATATTGTCCGCACGGCAAGGCGAGTCCGCAATCCGCTGCTGGATCCTATTTTCCAGGTCGGAGGCACGCAGCCATGAGAGTCTGCGCATCACCACACCTTGAGCAGCGGCCCTGGACGCAACATCAATGGTATCATATACCCCTCTGGCCAGGAATTTTCTGCACGCCTTCAGCTGCTTGACCACCTCCTGAAATGGCTTGGCTTGCTCAGGAGGGAGCTTGTCCACCAAGCCCGCCAACTGCCGCACATTGATCCGCATGTGTATGCTCGTGTAGAGCTGGTAAGACTGAATTTTGGCCACGAGCATAGAAGAATGGTTGGCTTTCCTCCCAAAGGAGTCTAAGGTTCTAGAGTCTTTGCCCGGGGGCGCCGAAGCATGCTCCCTAGAACTCTTAGCCTTCTTTAGGGCCAGATCCACAACTCCAGAGTCGTGAGGCAACTGAGTGCGCATCAGCTCTGGGTCCCCATGAATCCGGTACTGGGACTCGATCTTCTTGGGAATGTGGGGATTACTTAGAGGCTTGGTCCAGTTCACCAGCAATGTCTTTTTTAGGACATGATGCATGGGTACTGTGGACGCTTCCTTAGGTGGAGAAGGATAGTCCAGGAGCTCAAACATTTCAGCCCTGGGCTCGTCCTCCACAACCACCGGGAAGGGGTTGGCCATAGACATCTCCTGGACAAAGGCCGCAAAAGACAGACTCTCAGGAGGAGAAAGCTGCCTTTCAGGGGAGGGAGTGGGATCAGAAGGAAGGCCATCAGACTCCTCGTCAGAGAAATATCTGATGTCCTCCTCCTCCTCCCACGAGGCCTCACCATCGGTATCAGACACAAGTTCATGAACCTGTGTCTGAAGCCGTGCCCGACTCGACTCCGTGGAAACACAGCCACAGTGGGAGCGTCGAGAGGTAGACTCCCTCGCCCGCACCGGCGAAGCTCCCTCCGCCGACGTCGTCGGGGAGCCTTTCTGGGAGGCGACCGCAGTCGGTAACGCAAGCGGCACCGATGTCGGAGACCTCACCCCGGGCAAGGGGCCAGCTGGCGCCTCACTCGACGGTACCGGTGGCGCAAGCACCCCCGGTACCGGAGGGGAAGGGCGCAACAGCTCTCCCAGGATCTCTGGGAGAACGGCCCGGAGACTCTCGTGCAGAGCGGCTGTGGAGAAAGACATGGAAGCCGATGCAGGCTTCGAAGTCAGAGGCTGTTCCGGGCTGTCCAAGGTGGAGCGCATCGACACCTCCTGAACAGAGGGTGAGCGGTCCTCCCGGTGCCGATGCCTACTGGGTGCCGACTCCCTCGGCGACCCAGAGCTCTCGGTACCGATGCGGGAAGGAGACTGGTGTCGATGCTTCTTTGACTTTTTCAAACGAAGCATGTCACCGGAACTTCCCGGTACCGATGAAGAGGACGTAGATTCCAACCGTCGCTTCCTCGGGGCCGAGGCCGAAGAAGGTCGGTCTAGGGGGGGCTGTACCGCAGGAGCCCTCAGGCTAGGGGGAGACCCACCCGAAGGCTCACCGCCACCAGCAGGGGAATGGACAGCCCTCACCTGCACTCCAGTCGAAGCACCACCGTCCGACGACATCAGCACTAGTGGAGGTCCCGGTACCACAGACGCCGACGCAGCCTTCCGATGTCTCGGTACCGACGATGCAGAGGGTCGATGCTTCGATGCAATCGATACCGTCGCCGAGGTCGGAGGTCTTGACGCTGTCGACGTCGATGCACTCGATACCCCCGGTGCTGTTGCCGACGAAGAGCCCGAGAACAACACGTTCCACTGGGCCAATCTCGCTACCTGAGTCCTTTTTTGTAAAAGGGCGCAAAGACTGCAGGCCTGCGGGCGGTGCCCAGCCCCCAGACACTGAAGACACGACGCGTGCCTATCAGTGAGCGAGATTACCCGGGTGCACTGGGTGCACTTCTTGAAGCCGCTGGGAGACTTCGATGACATGGGCGGAAAAATCACGCCGGTGAAATCAAAACTCATAATTGTGGTAAGGCACCAAAAAGAGGGAGAGAAAAAACTCGACCCGAGGCCTCAAAAGGGCCTACCTCGAAAACGAAAGAGAACTTAACGGGGCAAAAACTGGAAATACGGGAAGGGGAAAAAGACCGATAGGCCCTTTTTTTTTTTTTTAATTAGCAAAAATTCAAAGTCAAAAAGACGCGCGAGGGTCAACTTAAAGGGCGCAAACACGACCGTACCGAGCGCGGACAAAAGAAGACTGACGAACACGAGCCGGTTCGGGCGGGAAGACGGCCGTGCATGCGCGGTGCGCATGGGCGCGCGAGGACTAGCAAAGGCCTTTGCTAGTGAAGTTTCCGATTGGAGAGGCTGCCGTGGACGTCACCCATCAGTGAGAACAAGCAGCCTGCTTGTCCTCGGAGAAATCTCTATTGCTCCAAGTACAGATTAAGTTCTCCAGGAGAAAGAAAGTACCTGCTGTACCTGAATGTAACTCGCCTTAAGCTACCACTGAAAAAGATGTGAGAGAAATCCACTAATTAACTTTGTCAGCAATAAGATGGGTTTTGTAATCCCTGTCTTACCTCATCGGCCTAAAGTTCTTTTGAGTATATGTCAAAGCTGATATGTGGTGCTGTGTATTGACATGAGATTACATAGTCTGGCATGTTTAGAGGTCAAATTGTTCACATCTGGTTAAAGGTATCTTGGCAAAGCATTGAAAAATATTGTCTTTTGTTTCTGAAGAACTATACTCCAGCCTTTGCTTTGGCGTTAGTATTTTAAGGCAGTGCTTCTCAAACATGTTCTGGCCATGATCCCATTTTAGCAACTTCAAAAATAGTCTAGCCCCCGCTCTACCTTTCCTCTTGTGTCTTTTATCCAGGCCGACTTGCAGCATCAGCTAATAATGTTACTGCAGCCCTCAGCTCTCAATCCCTGGCGTCCCATCGGCCTGTACAAGCTAATGACACTGCTGGACTTTTTCCTGTTTTTGTTTTATAGATGTGGTCATTACCCCAAATGAGGATTTTGTGACACTATTTGAGGATATGACCCACAGTTTGAGAACTGCTGCATTAATCAGAAAGACAACACACAACTGGTTTGAAACAACAGTGTGGTGTTCATCTGTAGCATTTTTCTCTCCAGCTGAACTACCAACCCCCCCCCCCCCCCCCCCCCCCCCCAAAGTGTTAGCAAAGAACGTTGTGTGTTAGGAGTTCTTCGTTCACCTCACTGTTTTTCTTGCCAGCCTTTTCATCATACTTTTTTTTTTTCTTCTTCTGGACAGGGCGATAAGGACTTCCCTCCAGCTGCAGCTCAGGTGGCTCACCAAAAACCACATCCCTCTGTGGAAAAGCTGCCTTCCCCACAGCACATGAACCAACACATCCACCAGCCTCGCAAGTAAGCAGTCAGAGTGAGAAGCAAACAGCAAAACTGCAAGCAAGTGAATACATCGGAAGGGCAAAAAAGCCAGAGCGGCTTTCATTTTTACATTGCTAATTCATTGACAAAGACCAAACTATTTCCTATCATATTTTTTTTTCTTTCTTTCTTACTTTTTTTTTTTGTGCCTTGAATACTGTCAGTGTTTCAGGAAACCTCAATTTGGAGTCATTGACCCTTCCCCCCCCCCCCCCCCCCCCCCCCCAAACAAAAAATGTTTGATTCTATTTAGACCAAAAGGATAGAGAAAAGTAGAATTCCGTTGCCAAGTCAACCAAAATAAAGGACATATTTAGAAATCTGAATATTTTTTGATATTTCCAGATTTTAAATATAGATTCCCGTGATGATGTATATGCATTGTTTAGCTTAACATTTCATGAACACACAATTTGGAGCATAGTCTTGTACGAGTTCTCACTGTAATTTACTTCCAAAGTATTTGGATAAAACAACATGTTGTATTAACGTTGGCCTTATTCATTAAAACAAACTTTTATAAACTATTTTTTTTCCTTTGGCAAAGAGAGTTTGCCATGATCCCTGATTAAATAACCTGTCCAGAGGGCAAATTGGCATGCCAGTCAAAACGCTGAATGGGAGTAGTGGCCTAGTGGTTAGTGCAGTAGACTTTGATCCTGGGGAACTGAGTTCAATTCCCACTGCTGCGCCTTGTGACTCTGGGCAAGTCACTTAACCCTCCATTGCCCCTGGTACAAAATAAATACCTGATTATATGTAAACCGCTTTGAATGTAGTTGCAAAAACCTCAGAAAGGCGGTATCAAGTCCCATTTCCCTTTCTCTTTATTAACACAAATGTGTAAAAGAACTGGAAAACATGACCCAAAAATTGGGCAAAAAGGCCTAATGAAACCAAAACAAATGGAAGTATTTTTTTCCCTGTGTACATCCCTAATATTCACTACAGAACAGTACTTGATCAACAGTGTTTGGCCAAAATATTAAGATAAAAGAAAATACAGCTGATAAGGGAGGATAGAAACATTAGGCTTAGTTCTTTGTCATAATTAATTGCTGAAGCGGCTTATTTGCCAGAAGGTTTTAAGATGCAGTATGCTGTAAAGAGAAGAATATTAGCAGTATGTTGCAGACCTGATTTATCTGGTTTTAAATATTACATTTATGATCTGGATCAAGTGAGTGTGTCATTAATTGAAATGTTTATACTGTTGGCAGAGTGAAAGGAAACACCTTTATCATCAGCCTCTGAAATAGCTTGTCCTAGTGATACGATGTTTGTCCTCAACACAGATTGATAATGTAGGTAAATATTAACTTGGTTGTAGGTTCAATAAGGAAAGAATTTCTGTAGAATGGTGAGCAAACAGACTTATTAAGTGCACACATTTTGTAACCTAGCAGTATGGTGCCATGGTATACAGTTACTTGGAGAATAATGGGAGACAAATGATGACATGTTTTTGTCTTGAATTACCTTACATGTGCAACCAGTACACAACAAGCACTCATCATGTCACATGTATTTGTTTTTAAACAGGCTGCTGAATATGCATAATGGTGGGATTGGCTAAAACTTAAAGTGGGAAATTAGCTAATCAGAGGATATGCATATTGCCCCAAGGTATAGGGGTCATACTTTAGAGATCCAGTGTATACAAGTATAGTTAATGGATATTCATTGTCCGTATCCTGTAATCTCAACCTGTTGGATGGACTTTGGGGAACAAGTTGGAAAGTGCTTCACTACACTGTGTGTCATGTTGTACCAGTTAAGACCCTCTTTCATCCTAACTGCAAAACTCAACATAATGGAAGACATTTCCCCCATGAGCCAAAACAAAAAGAATTTTGAAAGGCCCCCATCTGTTGTAACTAGTAATTCAAACTTCAGGATACTTGATATAGGAATGTTGTACTTACTGTAGTGCTTTCAGCTGTATCAGCATTAGAGCAAACCACTGTAGAAAGATCATGCATCTCCATGTAGATGTTACTTAGGTGGATGAAGCATTCTAGTCTGAAACTTTCACTACATTCAGACTTGTGTTATACATGGACAGACATTCTTATTCAATAACTACCCATTTAGGTAGTTATTTGTTTTGGAGGTGGTGGTTGGTACAGTAGACATGTAGTTTATCGGGATAATGAACATACAAGGATTCACCTATGGTATCTATATTCAAAGTACATAATGTATATCTCCACTAGGATACCTAGGTATGCTTACGCTTTGCTGTTGCCATTGGTTTGAATGACAGGTAAAATCTAATTCATTTAGAATAATGTTTCATAATTGGTTGTATAGTCATTTTCAAAAGAATCTTTTAATGAAAAAGATAATTATTTTTAAAGGGGAGGAGATAGTCTTTAGCCCCTACATTATTATCAGGGACTCTCTAAGTGTGCCTCTGTAATTTTAACCAGTCAAATGGTGCGCATTGCAAACAGTATTTTATGTGATAAAATTTGTATTTTAATATCAAACTATCTGCAGGAAAATTTTGCAAATGTTTTTTGTGAATATGATATGAAGAGCAATCAGGAAAAATGTCATCAATGAATGAATAAATAAAGTAATTCCTCATTTGACTGTACTGCTTGTTTCTTTTGAGGCCTTGAAGGGCCTTTGGTCGGGGCCAAGAATGAGGTTTTGTCAGACACCTTGTAAGAAGCCCCATTGTGTTTGGAAGCGTATGTACCTTGGGCATTATTTTCTTTTGTGATCATACCAAACATTAAAATGAAGGATCTAGGCTCCTCCACCTGTGAGTGCTGTGGCCAGCGCACAATTTAGACCTGCCTTTCTACCACTCGGCACATGTTCCTGGAGGGTCAGCGATTCAACAAGTGGAGACAGACAGACTGCTTGCTTTAGAGGAGATGCTGGCCTTAGAGGTTCCCATATGATGGGGGGTGCTGGATAGAGTGAAGGTGAAATCTCACAGGCTGCCTTACAGTCACTGAAGAAAATATTGGAGGTAACGTGATTTCTGAATACCCAGGTTCTGTTCCTGCTGCTCCAAGTGTTCAATTGTTGGTCAAGACAACTGAAATCACGCTGGATTCTATCTAGATGGTGATGGTATCCCTGAACCAGATCTGTTCTACGTTTTCTCATTTTTCTGCCTACTTGTTTTATAAAACTTGAGGGACTGAGTCTTCCACATTTCCCAGAAGGCAGAGGGCATCGATAAGAAGATGATACAAATTAAATCTGTGCAAGCGTCTCTAGCATTGGATGAAATGAAGGTTCATAGAAAAATAGAAAACCTGGAGAATACTGTTAGGTACCTCCATTTATTTTATTTACTCATTTAAAGATTTAGCTCGCACCTTTTCACTAGTAGCTCAGGGTGGGTTATATTCAGGTACACTAGGTATTTCCATGTCTCCTGAGGGTTTACAATCTATACATTCTATAAATTGTGCCAAACGTTGGTCACTAAGCACAAATTCTATAATGGAATCTGTGCGCCTAGATTCTGTTCTAGAGTACTAGTGTTAAGTCAGCACTTGTGCACCAACATTCAGGCGTGCCCAGTTACACCATATAGAGGAATAAATGGACACAAATGCTGCACTTTGGCGTGTATTGCCTAACCTTTGAGGTATATAACTTGGTCCCCAAATATGGTAGTGATCTAATTTCCCATGTTTTTTTTTCTTCTTTTGTTATAGATGGGTTGATTGATGAACTATTGTTTTGGGACTATGTCTTTGTTAAGAAATCTTGATTTGTTGGATAAATTGCTGCTAATAAAAATAAATAACAGAATGTCTTGTGTTCCAGATTATTTGTTTTATAACTTCCCCAGAATCCCCTTGCAATACTAGTGTTCTGGGGCTGACTCAGCAGCATGTTATTTTTACTGTGTGTAGTTATCTTATACTGCCTCCACAAGTTTTAATGCACACAATTTAATATCTGCTTGAGTGGTCTTATGTTAGCAGATTGCAAAATAGAATTTGGATACTTTTATAAAGAAAAAAAAATACACCCTGGCAATTTGCAATCTTTCATGCTAAGTAATTAGAGCTAGTGATCATTGGTTTCAGACCCCATTAAAAATGGCATATAAACACATGCTTTGTTTAACATCTGAGAACCTGAGCACCATGTTACACAGTCCTGGTTCTGAACTTTAATCCCAAGCAGTGTAGTGTTTGTAGGCCCTGATTTGACCCATTAAAATCTGTGCTGCAGGTACCCCATAATGGAAAGAGTTGTCAAATGCAGGACTGGCCTAGATTTCTACTTCCTGGAACTAGGTAACTTGGCAGCTCTGCTTCATTGACATCCTAAATGTCTCTCCTCACATGCTATTCTTGACCCACTACAATCTGGTTTTCGCCCTCTCCACTCAACCGAAACTGCGCTTACTAAAGTCTCCAGTGACCTATTACTGGCTAAATCCAGAGGTCAATATTCCATCCTCATTCTTCTTGATCTTTCCGCTGCTTTTGACACTGTCGATCACAGCATACTTCTCGATACCCTGTCCTCACTTGGATTCCAGGGCTCTGTCCTTTCCTGGTTCTCTTCCTACCTCTCCCTCCGCCCTTTAGTGTTCACTCTGGTGGATCCTCTTCTACTTCTATCCCTCTGCCTGTCGGCGTACCTCAGGGTTCTGTTCTTGGTCCCCTCCTCTTTTCTATCTACACTTCTTCCCTTGGCTCATTAATCTCATCCCATGGCTTTTCCTACCATCTCTATGCTGATGACTCCCAAATCTACCTTTCTACCCCTGATATCTCACCTTGCATCCAAACCAAAGTTTCAGCGTGCTTGTCTGACATTGCTGCCTGGATGTCTCAACGCCACCTGAAATTAAATATGACCAAAACCGAGCTTCTCATTTTCCCCCCCAAACCCACCTCCCCGCTCCCCCCGTTTTCTATTTCTGTTGATGGCTCTCTCATTCTCCCTGTCTCCTCAGCTCGAAACCTTGGGGTCATCTTTGACTCTTCTCTCTCCTTCTCTGCTCATATCCAGCAGACCGCCAAAACCTGTCATTTCTTTCTTTACAACATCCGTAAAATCCGCCCCTTTCTTTCCGAGCACTCTACCAAAACCCTCATCCACACCCTTGTCACCTCTCGTTTAGACTACTGCAATCTGCTTCTTGCTGGCCTCCCACTTAGTCACCTCTCCCCTCTCCAGTCGGTTCAAAACTCTGCTGCCCATCTCATCTTCCGCCAGGGTCGCTTTACTCATACTACCCCTCTCCTCAAGAACCTTCACTGGCTCCCTATCCATTTTCGCATCCTGTTCAAACTTCTTCTACTAACCTATAAATTTATTCACTCTGCTGCTCCCCAGTATCTCTCCACACTCGTCCTTCCCTACACCCCTTCCCGTGCACTCCGCTCCATGGATAAATCCTTCTTATCTGTTCCCTTCTCCACTACTGCCAACTCCAGACTTCGCGCCTTCTGTCTCGCTGCACCCTACGCCTGGAATAAACTTCCTGAGCCCCTACGTCTTGCCCCATCCTTGGCCACCTTTAAATCTAGACTGAAAGCCCACCTCTTTAACATTGCTTTTGACTTGTAACCACTCGCCTCCACCTACCCTCCTCTCTTCCTTCCCATTCACATTAATTGATTTGATTTGCTTTGCTTACTTTATTTATTTTTTGTCTATTAGATTGTAAGCTCTTTGAGCAGGGACTGTCTTTCTTCTATGTTTGTGCAGCGCTGCGTATGCCTTGTAGCGCTATAGAAATGCTAAATAGTAGTAGTAGATGAATTTAGCTCTATATTGATTATGTTCATATACATCTGTGGTATTTGCTCTCTGTCCTTGAGGGCCACAAACAGGTCAGGTTTTCAGTCTATGCATCACAAAATAGTAACTCTTCACTGTTATCGTTGCAAAATTCACTTTATTGATCAATTCTCTAAACTTATAAAATGTCTTACAATCTAATCATGCACTCCTCTCATTCACACCTAAAATAATAAAAAAAATGTTTTTGAAAAATAATACAATCCCGCTATCAATTTTGGCTGTACATATAATATATGAAAATGGAGAATTTTTGACAAAAGCTTACTGTAAACCTACAGATAGGAATACAATACTTCATTATAAAAGCTACCAACCTGGTCCATTAAAAAATAGTATACCGGTAGGTCAATTTTTAAGAATTAGGCACCTATGTTCTGAGAAGCAAGATTTTTGTAGTCAAGCTCAAGAAATGAGCAATAGATTCGTTCAAAGGGGGTATCCACAGACGGTAATCCATAAGGCGATGAACAGGGCATATAATGCTCATAGATCTTGGTTGATTCATCACCAAGAGAAATTAGTTTCTGAAGATAGAATGACCTGTCTGTTACCCTTTTATTAAGCCACATAAGCGCCTATGCGTGCTCAATGCATGCCAAAATGGAGTTACCACATGGCCCTTGCAGTAATTTCATTTTTGGTGCGCATCTGCTATGCGCACCTGAAAAATATTTTTTATTTTCTGGCACGCGTCAGCTATGAGCGCCAGCTGGTGTTTGGTGCACGTAGGTCATTACCGCCCAGTTACCATGTGAGACTTCTACCACTAGGTCAACGGCTGGCAGTGGCAATTTTCATTTTGCCACATGTCCATTTTCGGCAAATATTTTAAAAAGGCATTTTTTTTTTTACAGGTGCGCTGAAAAATGATTCTGCACATACCCAAAACATGCGTCTACACTACCGCAAGCCATTTTTCAGCACGCCTTTGTAAAAGGGCCCCTAAGCTTCTTGAGACAATATTGCTTACCCGAATATGTAATGAAGGAAGCGATTTTAAGCTGCAATAGAGTACTCATCAAAAGAATTTTACTAGAATCTTGCATGGACATATTGCATCATTGTCTAAGTGCCTTGTGATACAATAGGAGGACTATTGGTCTAAAACCTCATGTATACAACTAATACCCTATATGTAGGGAGTTAAGAGTAGTTGTTTCCTGTAACTGAAGATTTAGGGAAAATCATTTAGAGGTTTAAAAGACACAATGATAGATATCTACAATGATAATATCTATAAAGTTTAGATTGTGATATTCTAGTGATGGGGATTATTAGTAATATTTTTATAGTTATATTGGTATGAATTTGAAGAGTGTATGTTTAATATTGTGGGAAGGGATTTTATGTATATTTGAGATACTGAATAAAGAGCTTTTGATAATTAAGGTTACTAAGCCACGTAGGCGCCTACGCGTGTCCAATGTGCGCCAATTTGGAACTATTGCCCGGCTACCACGTGGCCTGGGCAGTAATTTCATTTTTTATGTGCACCCAGTAGGCACACCGGAAAATATGCCTGCTGATGATTACCGCCCGGTTAATGTGTGAGACCTTACCGTTAAGTGAATAGGTGGTGGTAAGGTCTCGGGCCCAAAATGGACGCATGCCAATTTTCATTTTGCTGTGCATCCATTTTTGGCCAAAAAAGGCCTTTTTTTTGCAGGCACACTGAAAAATGGATCTGCGCGCATCCAATACATGCATCTTCAACTGCACAGGCCATTTTTATTTATGTATTTATTATTTATTTGTTGCATTTGTATCCCACCTTATCCCACCTCTTTGCAGGCTCATCACACCTTAGTAAAAGGACCCCTTAAGTTGTTATAACAGTTACTAAATTGATTAATATTCATTAAGGATATCCTGAAAACCCTCACTTGTGGCCCTTGGAGTGTATATCACTGATATAAGTAACAATCTTAGGGGCCCTTTTACCAAGCCACATAGGCACCTATGTACCGAAGTAAGTAAGTGTCACTGCTTCCTCATTTAGCTGCATGCTAGTAGGTAAATAAGCTCTTCATCGTGGAAGAGGAAATAAACTATGTAGGATTATGGAGAATGATTGTCATAATCACTCAGGGCCCTGTTTTCTAAGGTGCGCTAGCATTTTTAGCACACGCTAATGTTAGAGACACCAATATATTTCTATGCCCTAAAAACAATAGCTTAGTAAACAGGGCCCTTAGGCTGAGGAAATTTGTTTCTCCATAGACATGTAATTCCCTTTCTCCAGGGACAAGCAGACACATATTCTCACAAGTAGGGTGACGCAGATTCGTGTCAACCTACTTTTGAGAATATATATAAGCCTCTGTCTGACCTGCCCACTTTTTTGATGGCCTGAGCTGATACTCTGACTCAGATGGTAGAGGCAACTTTCTTGCTTTATGTTGGACATTGGAAATCATACTGGAGTTCCTGAGGAAGTTTTTTACGAAACCCTGCAGAGTTGGACTCTTGATGATTAAAGGAGAGAACATAAAGATTTTGCCGTGAGGCGGATGGATGGGAAGTAAAGCATGAGAGAGCAGTTGATTGAAAAGCTTAAAGGGGAGCCAATCGACAGAATATGATAAGTGCCTCTTTTTGATGATTAGACCTTTATTAGGTCATTTTTTGATATTAGAGTGATTGAGGATAAGTGGAACAAGAGGTGGAAGTGAGAGTTTTTCACATTTAAAGTTATTTCTTGAAGCTTTGAATAGTAATTGGGGCACTATAGTGTGGTTTTAAGAAGCATTGGCATATATATAAAAAACAATAAAAACCACGGAGAGGTTCTATGATTGAGATGCTCAACCACCCCTAGAGACTAAAAAACAAGGGGTCCGAAGTCTCGTTTGGGTGAGGTAACTCTCCATAAACAAAAATAAAAGCAAGTCCCTTAGTTTTTTCATATGTGTAATCACCCTTCTACCTAGTGTGTGTATCCACTTTAAGAACCTCTGGTTTATATTTTGATAACTGAGCTGATACTCAGCAGCACTGCCTGGTTAAGTGCCGCTAAATATCAGCGGTTGGGCGGCCATGAGTGATTTAAGCAGAAGTGTGTGTGGGGATGGGGATAATGGGAAACCCGTGGAAATCCATTGAGGATGGGGACAAAAAGTCATTACTAATGCAGGAATGGGAAGGGACGATTTAAAATTGAATGGGGATGGTGACTAGATTATGTCCCCGGGCATACCTCAACTCGCAAATTTGATGCCAACACCTCAGCTAAAAAATTTAAAAAAAAGTCAAAAGAGTTCACCTTGATGAAAACTGGTGCATGTGTTCAGCAAATTTTGGCAACAAGGGAGACCACTGTTAAACTGATGAGAATATTCATTGATTTGTTTCGAGCATTTTGGCAGCTATAATGTTTACTGAGGCTAGTCTCATCTATGTAGCTGATATTGCAGATAATATGAAAGCCTATTAGGAGTGGAGGAGTGGCCTAGTGGTTAGAGCACTGGTCTTGAAATCCAGAGGTGGCAAGTTCAAATCCCACTGCTACTCTTTGTGATCTTGGGCAAGTCACTTAACCCTCCATTACCTCAGGTACAAACTTAGATTGTGAGCCCTCCTGGGACAGAGAAATATCCAGTGTACCTGAATGTAACTCACCTTGAGCTACTACTGAAAAAAGGTATGAGCAAAATCCAAATAAATTAAAATAAATGTCAAATAGACTCACCAATGCATACAATAGTTTAGTCACTACCAGCCTTGCAAATATCAAATAACTTTTCAGAATGCGGCTAGAGTGTATTGAAAGCCACTAAATTAATAATAATTATAAAGACCTCAGTGGTGGAGTTTTAAAGGCTCAACTCATACTGCTTAGCATTAACCACCAACCTCCTCATCAGACTCTTAAAACACTTCAACTAATCTGAAATATTTTTTTACTTTACTTTCATTTCAACTTTAAATAACTTATCTGAAAAGGTGTCAGCTTGGGGGAAATCATGTTTCACGTATGCTTTATATCAAGGTGACCCCCTGAAAAAATATGCAAAGAATAAGTATATGTGCTCAAAAAAAATCTTGTACTAAAGTTATTTTAAAATTAATTTAATGGTGCCTACTGTTTACATAGCCAGATCCATCCTACCAACACTGTTAGACCTTGATTGCCAAGATGGCACTGGCATCTATCTGTCATAATGTAAATACTCAGCTAACTTCCTATCCACCAATCTCGGGACCACAGGTAGAGCAATGACAGCCATTTGATTTTGGCAATGAGCCCCCCCCCCCCCCCCCCCCCCCCCCGAAGTTACTGAATTCAGAAGAAAAATCCAATGTTGTCCTTTATAATTAAAACATTTCTGATAATTGGATTGAGAAACATCATACTATCAATGATATAAGGTGGAGAGTGATAGACACTGTATTAGAAGGGGACAAACAAAAGTCAAGCGTTCACTGAAGAAAATGATCAAGCAGTGCATGTCAATTCGGTGGAACAGCATTCTACTAGCATTGAAATTTGTGGTAGAGAATATGGAGGAACTGTGTGCAATTGCCACTAAACCAGTTGCAAATAAGCAGTTGCTGACCAAGTTGTGCGAAATTGATGACTCCTTGCTGGCAGAACTTGTTATGGTGTTTGTGTTGTTCTGCTTACCTCTAGACTTGATTATGGTAATGTAGTACATCTGTATCTGCCAAAGGTTCAAATTAAGCAACTACATACATTACAAACTACTGCAATTAGGATTTTGAGGAATGTAGGATTGTTTGATCATGTGCCACCATTATTTAATTCCATTGGATGCCTATCCCCTATCGGAGCCAATTTATGATCTTATGTTTAGTGTTTAAGGCACTTTGGGATTAGTAACCTCCATATTTGAGTTAAGGTCATTACAAGATTTTAGGATGAGGACCCCTCCCTTAACAAAGGCCCATTGGGTGGCCACAAGGGATAGAGCTTTCTTTTGGCAGTCCACTTTTTTTGTGGGAATGGCTTAGCTGAGGAAATCTGTGGGGAGACAAATAAGAAATTGAAGATTTTGCTGAAAACTTATTTTTTTTAAGCTAGTGTTTAATCTGTAAGCCAGAGGATAGAGTGATTGGAAGGCTTTCTTTGCTATTGAGAGCTGTAGGACTGAGTGTGATTCCTGCATGCATGAAGTAAGGCTCTCCTTTCATGTTATGGAGTTATATTTATTGCATTTGTACCCCACATTTTCCCACCTTTTTGCAGGCTCAATGTGGCTTACAGAGTATGGTTATGATGAAGTCATTACATGATTTAAATACAGTTGATCATTGTCAGCTAGGGTGGTCCCGGGGTCCACTTCACAGAGGCAGTGGGTTCCCAAAGAATACGCAATCCACACGGATTTGGATATATAAAGTATATTCTATTTGCATATATGTATTGGCTCACAGCACTTAGTACAGGAAAAAGGGTACAAGCTGTCTTGGGGTGTGTATTTAGAGGGAGGGAGAAAGAAAGGATAGGGTGTTTGTTCAGAGGAAAAAGAAACCTTGGACTAGGGCTGTCTGAGAAGGGGGGGAGCAGAGCCAGGTGCTCTGGTGGCTAAAGATGGAGGTGTGCAGAGAAAGAAGAAAAAGAAACAAAGACAGCCCAGCAGAGTCCCGTGCCCTCTGCTGCAGGGAGAAAGAAAGAGGGAGACCTAGTGCCCTGGACACAGAGAAGTGCCCGGGGACAGAGAGAGGGGGGGGGGACAGTAGACCCCAAGCTGAGCTCTGTGCTCTGCTGCACAGAGAAAGACAGAGCGAGAGGGAGAGCCCTAGTGAGCTCTGCTTTATACCTAATAAGAACTGAGAGGGAACAGGAGCAGAGAGAGATCAAAAACTTCTCTTTCCCAGTTATTTTCTTTACAGAACTCCAGATACTTTCTGAAGTCAGGAAAGGTGACAACTTTCACAGGTTGTCCTGTTTAAAGTTACTAGTCATGGAGCCACACTGTCTAGCTTTGGTTGCTCTGAAGCCCTGCTCCCAGATGGAACAAAATGTATGTTAATCAAGAGTAATTGAGAAACCAAAGGGCTATCAGGCCTCTCTGAGCACCATTTGGCCCATTTCATCCTCAATGGTTCCTGCAGGAGAGGGGGGAGAGTTTATCAGAGGTCAGAAGGTGGTTTAATATTGTCAAACTGATTTCATATTAATATAAGTATGTCCAGCAATAATTTTGACCTCCTGCAATCCTGACAATCATAAGCTGAGGTATAAGAGGATTTAGATGGAAAGGTCTTAGGTAAGGTCATGTGAGAGGTGTTTTTGGTGTACTTGGGTGGTTTAAGGAATGATTTGTTTCATTGAGGATGACTTTTGTAGGCTTTGTTGAAGAGATGTGTTTTCAAAGCTTTGCGGAAGCTGGTTAGATTGTTCATGGTTTTCAGGGCCTTGGGTAAAGCATTCCAAAACTGTGTGCTTTTGTACGCAAAGGTCGTAGCATAAGCCTGTTTGTATTTCACTCCTTTACAGCTGGGGAAGTTCAGATTGAGGAATTTGCGGCCCGATCTTTTGGCGTTTCTGGGCGGTAGGTCCACTAGGTTTAACATATAGAGTGGGGCATCTGCGTGAATGATTTTGTGTACGGTCGTGCAGATCTTGAACTCAATTCGTTCCTTGAGCGGAAGCCAGTGCAGTTTCTCTCTTAGGGGCTTCGCACTTTCATATTTAGGTTTTCCAAAAATGAGTCTGGCTGGGGTGTTCTGGGCTGTTTGGAGTTTTTTAATTTTCTGTTCTTTACAGCCTGCGTACAGAGTGTTACAGTAGTTACTTTTATGATATTTGTTAAGGATTTTTATTGTAAACTGCTCAGGTCTGGGAAGGGTGAGTGGGTTATAAAGCTGTTTAAATAAACATAAACGAACATAAAAACCATTTGACAGGGCTAGAAAAGAACTGTGGACAGATACTAAGCCTTAACTACATCTGGTGGTCCTAACAAAATATCAGTTGAAACAGCATCTTACAATCGCAAGCTCAGCCAGCCATGTGATAGCATCCTTATTTTACGGTTACAGAAACACACTTAGCAGCAACATTGCTGGATCCAAGGCTGAAGGGTTGTTTAGATCTGAAGGCGTCAAAGGGTGGAATAGTGCCAAAAAAACAGACTGCAAATACAGACTGCAGATCAAGCTGTAATCAAGGTGCAGCCAATTGCCAAACCACCAACAAAATATCCAAAATAAGAAAAATCAGAAGCAGATTTATTTTTTAGGAGTCTTAGAGGGGGAATTAATCAAGGTGCGGTAAATGTTCACTCTTTACCACATCTAGATGCACTGCGGGATTTAGCAACCTGTGGGATCTTGGTACTGTAGGTTGCTGAATCCCAGGCACTGTTCTCTAAGGCCCAGTTGCACAAAACTTTAACGACCCTTTAACAACCCTCTAACGAGGAAAATTTGAAACGTAGCATGCATTAAAGGCCATTTTCCGACAACGCTAGCAGCTAACAAAAACGGAATGCAAACGAGAAACTACCATTGAAATGTGGACAATTTGGAATGCACTAACCATACCGACGATTGCAACGAATCATTTTCCGTAAGAAATTTAACGTCAGCTCAGACCTGTCGTTAAGGCCTGAGCTGTCATCTCCCCACTCCCCCCTGCACCATGAAAATCCAAGCTGGCATGTTTAAAAACAAAAGTGAGATAAAAAAAAACACTTGGCTCCCCGCTTCCCTCTGCATAAAATAAAAAATGAACACAAAATCGAAAAAGGATTGGGAGGGGGCAAAGGCGCTCGTCAGAAGCGTCCAGTATGGATGGCCTTGCCCCCCCGCCCCCCCCCCCTGAGGTCGCAGCTGCTCCCCGCTTCCGCTCCTATAAAATAAAAAATTAAAACTAAAAAGTTTAGCAGCCTGTCCCCCTCCCTTCCTGTCTCTCTGTACTCCTCCTCCCATAGCTTCGCCTCCCGGCATCCTCCGCCCCCATGCCCCGCCCCCCTGAGCTCCTCGCTGCCGCTCCCCCCCTCCGCTTTACTGGCCCGCACAGCGCCTCTCACCTCTGTGTGAAGGCGCTGCACGAGATGGAACAGCTGATCTGCGATTGCTGATTGCCTCCTCCGACGTCTCTCTCTGTTCTTCCTGGGCCCGCATACAGAGAGAGACAGGAAGGGAGGGGGACGGGCTTTTTAGTTTTGTTTTAATTTTTTATTTTATTTGAGCGGAAGCAGGGAGCAGCGGCGACCTTGGGGGGGGCAAGGCCGTCCATACTGGACACTTCTGACGAGCGCCTTTGCCCCCTCCCGATCCTTTTTCGATTTTGTGTTCATTTTTTATTTTATGCAGAGGGAAGCGGGGAGCCACTGTTTGGGTTTTTTTTTTGTTGTTGCTGTTTTGGACGTTTGTGGCATGCGCAGAGCAGCCAAACACTTGGCTGCTCTGCGCATGCTTTAGGGGCCGATTACCGACGGGGATTACGAATCTTTGACACATTGTACTTTTCAGTACCGTACCAAACATGTGCGACTTGTTTTTTTGCTGCATGCTTCATTTTTTCAAATTCGTTAAGGACTTTAACGTTTTAGATTTTTTTTACGTATGGTTGATGCATCTGGGCCTAAGTTAAGAATCCTCTACCTACAGTCCTGCCAGTGGGACAGGCAAGCTGTGCAGGACACCAGACAGCCTGCTGTCTCTAGCAATTGAAAACACAGTATTGAAGCACCACCCCCCTCCCCCACTGGCAGCAATGCAGTTGGAGGATTCCTACTCAACTTAGAGGGAGCAGTGATCCCAAGCCAAGAGAATAATGCTGCTTGTAAGCCACTTCGCAAACAGCATTATTCCCATTATTCTGAGCACTGGGTCTCCCCTCCCCCCCCAGATTTAAATCCCCCATGATGTAAGGGTACCTTAAGAGACCATTGGTGGTCCGGGTAGGGGTTAAAGGAAGTCTGGGGGTTGTCCAGGAATCCGGAGGCTCTTCAGGCATGAGTGATGCCCAATTGCTGCTGCTCACCAATGAAAATGTGGTGCAAATGCCTCTGCCTAAATTTATGTGTGGAGCACCGTTATTCTACAATTGTGTGTGTAACTCAAAACCATGCTCCTGATCCACCCCTGAACATCCATAACCTCCCATTTCCATGCCCCCTTTTTCAGGCCACACATAAATTTTAGGCACGGATCCTATGCCTGTACGTAAGTCCCAATTAAATCTAATTAGTGCCAATAATTGCTATTGGCACTAATTGGCTCATTATTCTATTAAATTGCACACAAATCCAGAGTGCGCCTAAGTGTGCACATGCAATTTTTGGTGACCTTTCTAGAATCAGGGGGTTAATGTATTCTGCTCTAAGACTGATCTCAATTCCCTCCATATTTGCAGGTATGCTCAGGGAATCAAAGATCTTGATTTATTATTTATGACTAATATTCAAGATACCCTAAAAGTATTACTGATAAACTCATGTTTGAAAAGGTCTCCTCTTCACCTTACATGATGGGGAAGACTTGAATCCATAAAAATGATGTTGGCACCTCAGGTTCTTTATTTGTTAAGTATGCTACCAGCTCAAATTCCAAAATCTTTGTTCTTAAAATTTGACAAACTACTTACTACTTTCTTGTGGATAGGCAAACCACCTTGTATAGCCTTATCCAAACTAAAATCCCTTAAAGAATCTGGAAGTGTCAGTTTTCCTTCTTTTGAGTTATATAATCAAGCATTTTTACTTAGGGCTGCCTCTTGGTGGTGGATGGATTTGAATACCATTGATTCATTTCCTGTTTGGTTATCCCTAGAACAGCAACTGGATATATACATGTAATTGCTACCTTTCTATAGATTAATATTAGACATTATTTTCCTGATGCTTACTTCTTTATTGCATTATATTTTAAACTTTTAATCACTCAATGTACAGAATAATTAATTTGAAACAAAGTTAATTCACCTGCCAAGAATAACCAAATGAAAACATACATTTCATTGAGTACAGTGCATTTTCTATACAATGTGGACAATAGAAACTTCTTAATGCCCATATTTATTTATAAGGATTTATTTACCACCTTTTTGAAGGAATTCACTCAAGGCAGTGTACAGTAAGAATAAATCAAACATGAACAATAGACAATTACAGCAGCAAAAATATTCAAATAGCAATATAAAGTATGACATGGTATACTAACAATGTCAACACAATACGTAATAGAACATTTTAATTAACAGTGTAAGGTAAGCAAAGATGTAACATATACAGTGGTGGAAATAAGTATTTGATCCCTTGCTGATTTTGTAAGTTTGCCCACTGACAAAGACATGAGCAGCCCATAATTGAAGGGTAGGTTATTGGTAACAGTGAGAGATAGCACATCACAAATTAAATCCGGAAAATCACATTGTGGAAAGTATATGAATTTATTTGCATTCTGCAGAGGGAAATAAGTATTTGATCCCCCACCAACCAGTAAGAGATCTGGCCCCTACAGACCAGGTAGATGCTCCAAATCAACTCGTTACCTGCATGACAGACAGCTGTCGGCAATGGTCACCTGTATGAAAGACACCTGTCCACAGACTCAGTGAATCAGTCAGACTCTAACCTCTACAAAATGGCCAAGAGCAAGGAGCTGTCTAAGGATGTCAGGGACAAGATCATACACCTGCACAAGGCTGGAATGGGCTACAAAACCATCAGTAAGACGCTGGGCGAGAAGGAGACAACTGTTGGTGCCATAGTAAGAAAATGGAAGAAGTACAAAATGACTGTCAATCGACAAAGATCTGGGGCTCCACGCAAAATCTCACCTCGTGGGGTATCCTTGATCATGAGGAAGGTTAGAAATCAGCCTACAACTACAAGGGGGGAACTTGTCAATGATCTCAAGGCAGCTGGGACCACTGTCACCACGACAACCATTGGTAACACATTACGACATAACGGATTGCAATCCTGCAGTGCCCGCAAGGTCCCCCTGCTCCGGAAGGCACATGTGACGGCCCGTCTGAAGTTTGCCAGTGAACACCTGGATGATGCCGAGAGTGATTGGGAGAAGGTGCTGTGGTCAGATGAGACAAAAATTGAGCTCTTTGGCATGAACTCAACTCGCCGTGTTTGGAGGAAGAGAAATGCTGCCTATGACCCAAAGAACACCGTCCCCACTGTCAAGCATGGAGGTGGAAATGTTATGTTTTGGGGGTGTTTCTCTGCTAAGGGCACAGGACTACTTCACCACATCAATGGGAGAATGGATGGGGCCATGTACCGTACAATTCTGAGTGACAACCTCCTTCCCTCCGCCAGGGCCTTAAAAATGGGTCGTGGCTGGGTCTTCCAGCACGACAATGACCCAAAACATACAGCCAAGGCAACAAAGGAGTGGCTCAGGAAGAAGCACATTAGGGTCATGGAGTGGCCTAGCCAGTCACCAGACCTTAATCCCATTGAAAACTTATGGAGGGAGCTGAAGCTGCGAGTTGCCAAGCGACAGCCCAGAACTCTTAATGATTTAGAGATGATCTGCAAAGAGGAGTGGACCAAAATTCCTCCTGACATGTGTGCAAACCTCATCATCAACTACAGAAGACGTCTGACCGCTGTGCTTGCCAACAAGGGTTTTGCCACCAAGTATTAGGTCTTGTTTGCCAGAGGGATTAAATACTTATTTCCCTCTGCAGAATGCAAATAAATTCATATACTTTCCACAATGTGATTTTCCGGATTTAATTTGTGATGTGCTATCTCTCACTGTTACCAATAACCTACCCTTCAATTATGGGCTGCTCATGTCTTTGTCAGTGGGCAAACTTACAAAATCAGCAAGGGATCAAATACTTATTTCCACCACTGTAGAAAGGTAAAGTGCAGCTAGAAAATAAGGTGAGTAATTTAAAGAAAGGTGCACATGAGATCAAAGAGATTGTTAAATATTATCTCAGCTAAAATCCTACATATCACTGAAGAAAGTTTAACGATTTATCTTGGAGAACCAGATATGGCCCAAATTATTAAAAATAAAAGAACTAAAACAAAGTTAAAGATCAGTGATATTCTTTGTAAAAGCAGCAATTTAAGATCTTCAGTTTATTCAAGTATCTTAGTTATTCACCTTGAAGAATGCAGTTTATATATACGATCTGTGCATCAACATCCATCAGCAGTCCCAATCAAGTTGTGTTATGTTTTAATTTCTTTCTCCCACTTCAAGAAAGAGTTTGGTACACACAGAATTAGAGAGATTTTTTTTTCACCAAATCAACCAACAGTCCTTGTTTCATTAATTTCAGTCACACTGCTATTTGGTCCCTATAGAAAAATAGTTATGAGGCAACTGAATGAGGAGGGAGGAATGGACAAAACAAAAAGCACTAAGGGCCTTCAAAAAAAAGGGGGATAAAGTCTTTAATTGTAAACGTTGATGATGCAATACTTAAATGGACCTGACATGGTCCATGTTTAGGCGCCCAGCGCCTGCGTCAGGGGTCTATATTAAACATTAAAAAATAATTTATAAAATGTGTGTATATATATATATTTTTTTTTTTGTTATTATTTTAGTGCATTTATAGCCCACATTTTCCCACAAGCGCAGGCACAATGTGGCTTACAGTAGTACAGGAAAAAAAAATTACAATAAGAGGATGGGTAAACAGAGAATTACAGAGCAGGGATGAATTCACAAAAAAGACATGGAATGGAGAAGCTGTCCAACAAGAGCAATTTTGTAGAGTTCCACTTCAAACTGCAACCGGCGAGTCAAATGGAGGGCTGCGGTATGGAGTAGGCTTTTGTAAAAAGGAATGTCTTTAAGAATTTCTTAAATAGTTGATGGTCTAATATCCCTTTTATTTGCTTTGGCAGGACATTCCAAGACTTAACACTAGTGAATTGGAAAGACGAAGCAAACGCATGCTTATATCGGACTCTCCTACTGCTGGGATAGTGTAAACAGAGAAAGTTGTGCGATGACGATGAAGCATTTTTTGGGGGCAGATCGACGAGGTCAAGCATGTATTCAGGGGCCTCTCTGAATATGATCTTGTGCGTTAAAGAGCAGACTTTGAAATTGATGCGATCCTTGACTGGGAGCCAGTGCAGGGCAAAACGCAAAAGTTGCGCATGGGCAAAACGAGATTTGCCTAGTATCAATCTAGCAGCTGTGTACATACATATACACACACACACACCTTTCAAGTATTTAAATGTTTGCATCATATCACCCCTATACCACCTTTTCTCTAGATGAAACAATATAGAAGAAGGACTCTAACAAGATATTGCAATGTAATCGCCAATTTGGAATGCTAGAGTCTCTTCTAAGACACTGATCACAAATGTCATAACTTGTAGTGCAACTAAAACTGCATTGTGTATTCAGACAAATATTATAGTCCCTTAGGGGGAAACACACACACACACACACATACTTCTCAACAGCCTCTGTAACTCTCACCTCCCTCCTCTTTTCTGTACCACCCTTTCCAAACCTATCTTTTTAAATCAAACACTAAAATTTTGAGGCTAATGTGTCAAACTGAATGATATAGGGCTTTGACTACCATTGATTTCAGAACTATGGACAGTTCAGGACATTTTATATATAGTCACCAGTCAGCTATTAACTCCTAGGATCTTCCGATAATTCAAATGCTGTTTCTCCCAGAGCACTAAATATTACCATATTTGAGAACCTCCAGCATGCTAGTTTGTACTTAAAATACATTTTAGACTAGGCCCCATTTTAATTAAATGACTCATACTCAGATTACGCAGCTTTGAACTTTTGGTCCCAGTTGAACATTGCCTCCTGTCTGATGTGAATGTATAAACTAAAGGACACATTGACTAGGCAGTTTGAAGGGGGCCTATATAATTGAATTTTTATTAATAAAAACAAAGAACTAAAGGGAACATTCTATTGTAGCAACTTGGTATTTATTCTCAATTCCTGGGCCAGTACAGATTAAAGAGGAAAAGTATGAATTACAATTTCCTAATTAGCAACTTACATGGTAGTTGCAGATGATGGATATAACACTGTTCATTTTTCAGCACTTTGTCACTTATAAAGGGAGAAGAGGAGAAACTAGGAGTGGTACTCAGAGAAATGACAAAAGCAATTCTGCCATGAATAAATGGGTAACCATGTATGCTATGATCAGGACATGACAGATGGTCTATTAAAAAGATGAGAAAGAGCAACAGGAACATTTTAAATTTTGTTGATAGTAGATGACTCTATTTAATCTTATTTAAGTGTAAACGGTTAAAGAATGGATGATCTCCTGTACCCGAGTTGAGAATACAACATAGGTGACATTTGCAATACATTGATGGGTGGTACTCCTAGGCACCACTCTGAATAAAAACAATAACCTAAACAGAGTTTCAGGGAATCCTATGTGTACACTGATAATCTTGCTGGCTTGAGCTAGGGTTCCTTGAGAGCAGCAGATCAGAACACAGAAAGAGTGGTTAGATTTGAGGGGAGAAAAGGCCTGGCAATCAGCCATGGGTGTCCTATGATATCTTAGACCCAAACTCTCTATTTTAAGGCTTAGTGTTAGGCTGGGACAAGGCCAAGTTGGTTTTGGATAACAATGGGGAATGGAGTAGGATATGCAATGAGATAAAAATGAATCCTTCTTTTTTTTCTCCTTATTCTTCCTGTGTCTGCTCTCTGCAGTTCAGAATGCATTTAGCTGTCTCTAAAATCCTCCTGTCACAGTAGCTCCCCCTTACTGTTTTCCCACTTCCCTTTTCTGATGGCGCACTTGCTTTTCAGTTGTCTTCCTTATAAAATTTGGGTGTTTCCTTTTTTCCTGTCTGCTTATTCTAGGACAGTCATATCCTTAATCTGGGGTTTCTTTGTTTGCTAACCTCCCATTACCGGGTGCCTCCCATGCTTCTTTTGTCTCTAATATGTCCAGTATTGTTATTTGCTTTCTAACACGCAAATTTCCTGTGCCACCTGTCTGTGTTGACTACTGTCTTGTCTCCTGGTCTATATACATAACCCCTTGGTCAGTGTTTAACCCGGTGATCCGCCTCAAGGTGTCGAAACTGGCAGCTGGCCATCTACTCTCATAACCTTCTTATTCTATCATCCATTTTCAACTCTGATACTTACAGATTTGTTGATCTCTGACAGCGGTCTGATGCTGTGGCTTCCTGCCACTAACGCTGACTAAGATCCAGATCTTGTTCTTTGTATGGTCTGTGCACTTTTATTTTGTGGTTTTAAATCAGTCATCACACCCTTTCCTTGTAATACTCGTATACTATCCACTTTAATTCTTTTTCTATCATTTCTGGTTATGAGCGTGGGGAAACTTGCGCCCACCTGGCTGGGATGTGGGTTGACTGCGCCCAGCTCTTTATCTGCCACTGTCTTCTACTCTAAACCTTTCTAAGCCTGTTTTTGGAATGGGTCTTCATGCTCGCCCACATCGGGTGTAACCATCCGCTAGCAGGTGTTCGGCTATCCTTCTAAGCTGGTTCTTTCCATAAAGAATCTAATTTCTAAATACACGAGTGGCCCCTTACCAATTCATGTTGTTTATGCTGTCTTTATTTATGTTTGTCACAGTCCTTGTACATATGTGTGAACAGCTGTTTGCTGGCACTTGTCCTTTCTTCCTTTTGTTGTTTTAAACTATCGTGTTATATCTTTTCTATCTGTGGAGTAGAATCCCGGCATCTCCGGGTTTCACAAGCTCTTAGCGGGCTGTTCTCTCTTCCCTCCCCATATCTAGCAGAGTTTTCTTTTTTTGGGTGTCACTGGATCACTCCCCGACCAGAGTATTAGTCGGTTGGCCAAAGAGTAAGCCGAACTTTCTCTAGTCCAGGAAGGGCGGGTTTAGGTTTGGTGTGAACGTTCTGGAAGTGCGTGATTGTGATCTGAGTGTGGACTCCGTGGTATTGCAGTTCCTGCCCGGGTGACCTCGGCAGGTCAGGAAGCGGAGGAAGTGACCGTTGTTTTTCTATAACCTATCATGTCCGAACACTGGGACCCCTTACCCCTGTTCCCAACAAATTCCCTACCTGGTGTTTGTGTCATGGGGACCATGGGTTTTAGGAATGACTATGGTGTGGACTTATCAAGTGACACCCAAAACTGTCCGTAGATACTGTTTGATTCTATACTGTCTAGTCATCATCTTAAACTTGCTATTCCGGGACGCTTATCTCATTCTTATCTGTGCTCTTAACTCTCTTTTTCTTAAGTCTCATCTGCCTGTCTGTGTGTGAGCTATTTATAGAATCACACTCTTCTATCCTCCTCTTATTATTCTAACCTCGGTTTAAGAACTTTCTGTCATCACTTTTCTATTCAAAAGCTTTTTAGTTCCTACGTCACAACTTATTGTTTTATTTGTACTGTGTGATCTCTTTATCTGCCTTTATCTTTATACATTATTCTCTCTCTGTCTTTACTGATGTATGCTTCTGGCAGGCAACCGGACTCCACTTCCTGGTTTAAATTTCTAATGCACAGTTAGAATGTGGGTCTTTTATGTCTCTGCTCTGTCTCTTTAAGCCACCCTAATTCTGCCCTGATAACCTTTTTTTCTCTGACCTTGCTTCTCTTGTAATCCTATCCCACACCCTTCCCAGCCTCTTGCTATGTCATTTGATACCCTGTCAGGCTTTAAAGGACCTCTCCCTCCCTTTTTGCTTTCTATGTGTTTTCTGCCCCCCCCCTTCTCCTCCCTTTCATTAGATTTTTTCCTGTTTTGGTGAACAAGCTGCCATCCTGCACTTCTGAGGTTACGCATATTTCTGTCACTGCTTTAAAACTCTTCTATTGAGTAATGTTCATTTCTTTGTTCTTCTTCTAAAAAAGACCCGGATAACTCACTGCCTGCACGCTCTTTCCTCCCTCATAATGTAATTAATTTGTACTGTCTAAGATGGCCCCATGTCGGCTCTAAAACAGTCCCTCAGTCTTATTATTTATACTAGGTCATTGTTTCCTGCTCTCTGCTAAGCTAGCTGAGGGTGTGCAGGAACTAGCTGACAGCTCTTAAAAATGCTTTAGGGTTTTTTGCTTTAGGTCTTTTTCTCACTCTCTCTTTCTTTCCCTCTCCCCTTCACCTAGGTTATTAACCCCAAGTAAAGTTACTTTCCTTCGTATGTCTGCCACCTCCTAGCCCTGGAATAACTGCATCTGTAAATCATCTTTACTATCTGCGCCATGAAACATATTTCCACATTCTTGGTATTAGCCAACACCCCTAACCTTGACCATTTCCTACTTCTGTTACTGCTGTGTATATGCATCCCTTAGTGCCCTGAGCTATTTCACCTCCTCCCATTTCAAGCTGTGAAATTTGGGCGTTGCCCCTCTTACTTTATGTATTTGCCACCGCCCTACCCCTTTTTGCTGCTCTAATCAAATGTACTAGGATTTTAGTATGCCTGTTGTGGGACATCACCAGAGTTTGCTTTTGATTAAATAAGCATTTGTTTTGCCACTCCTTCATTAAAATATAGTTCCTGGGTAGGAGTTGGTAACAGTTTTTCTGGAAGCTCATAGTTACATCGGCAGCCCTGAGCTGTTTATAATAGCTTTACACTTGGTTTTCCTGCCTTTATTTTACCTTATCCACGTTTTGTTTTGACAAAGTTGTAAGGCCCTGTATATTTTTCCTATAAACCCCGGTCCTTTAAGGTGTGCTTTTTATATTAGTCTTCCTGCTTCACTGTGGTTTAATGACTCTTTAGTTATTAACAACTTATACTACCTTCAGCCACTACTCCTGGCTAGAAGAGCTTACTGCACGCCTATGGGTGGCGTAGTTATTTTCCTGGCTGTTGTAGGTTGCTGGACTTTTCACTTGCCTGTGCTGTTATTTAAAATCGCTTTTTAACATTAAAATCTTAGGTGGGAACTGATTATGTTACATTTTAAGCAGGCAGCACCTCTTGCACTGTTTCACTGACCGGTGTCAGGTCTGCCCTTGCTTCCATATTGTTCCAAGTTTCCTTTTCTGTTATCTCCAGAAAAAAGAAGTTTATTTGTTCTTTGATCTAAGTATAATGGTGTTTTCGGTCTATAACGAGTTGCTTATTACCTCAGCTCTGCCTATACCAGTGATGGGCAACCTTTTGAGCTTGGTGTGTCAAAATTCACCAAAAAAACGAGCATAACTCGGGTGGTGTGTCACTTCAAGAAAAATTACTGCTACTAGGACCGCCCCCCGGGCCCCCCCTACCCGAGATCGCTGCCCACCCGAGGTCACGGGCCCCCCCCCTCCACCCGCTACCGGGCCTGGAACTAACCTTAAAGCCTCCTTTCACGTCACAGCAAGCAGCAGCAGGGCAGACCTCTCCTCCTTCCTTCTGTGCTCCGCCCTCGCGGACGTTACGTCAGGCGAGGTCAGGACACGGAAGGAAGGAGTGGCCTGCCCTGCTGCTGCGACGTGAAAGGAGGCTTTAAGGTTAGTTTCCGGGAGCAAGGAGGGAGGGCGGACCACACTGCAGCGGCGCCGCGTGTCATCGAAAATGGAAACGCGTGTCAGTGCTGACACGCGTGTCATAGGTTCGCCATCAGGGGCCTATACACATATGCGGTTTGATTTACAAACGCCGAATGCTATTTCATTACTGTCTTACAGAGTGTTTATATCTGTATATGCATAGTTTTTGTCTTAATCTGATATCATTTGATAAAAAGAAAAGAAGTCTTAGCTTTACTGGTTTCTTTCTGGATAGCCCGTCCTCACCGTGGGCGTGTCCGGCTTTTGCATCTATGTTGGACTTCCTGATAGCTATTTCTCCCCCTGCCTCACCCCCTTCCAAAAATGTAAAAGCTGCTCCGTTGTCATTAAAATAGATTTCTTGTCCGTGGCTTTGTAGACGAGTTTTATGGTGTATCCTAGATGTTTTTTGTTGTGAGAATGATATATTAGAAATGGTTTAAGATATTTTTGGTGTTTCCTACGTTTTCATTTCTTATTAACTTGTGTCTGTTGTGCTTTATAGTGTTTCTTTTTAGGATTAATCTTGCTGTGACTTTATAATTATTGGCTTTCTTAGTTTGTCCCCTCCCCTTACTGGCTGTTTCTGGGTTCGTTTACAGGTAGTTAGATAAGTTTCCTTTTTTGTGCTACGCTACCGTTAAAAATACCAGCTGGTACTGGTGCGGCGGTGTTTTCATGTGTAATTGTAATAGTCATTATAGAATTCTATACCAGCCATCCATTTCTTTATACCCATGGCTGGTTCCTGCCCCCATGAGCTTTCATATGGTTTGCAGCAATATATATAAGAAAGGACAGGAAGAAAGAGAAGGAAGAGAAGAAAGGATATATATATATATATCCTTTCTTCTCTTCCTTCTCTTACTTTCTGTCCCTTCTTCCCTCCTCCTCTCCTCTCACTTTTCTTTAATCTTATTTTTAGGCAAATAACTTCATCGATAATTGGCTTTCCACTGATGCCATGAAAGGGCTTACATCCGCCCATGACGGGTGACAGTGACCAAATTGGTTGAAAAGGAGTCAGAATTCCTCTTACATGGAGAATTCCACTCTGTTTTCAGAGTGAGCCAGGCTCCATAGTCTACAACACATGCGACATAGACTTAAGCTCCCAGCAATATGCCATTATATCATTATACGCCTTGATTTTTCCGAGGCCACCTGGTACCGTACCGAAATTGTCACCTTTAGATCTTAGTTAATTTGATTATGGTCTAAGAAAAGATTAGCTTAACCTTTGGTCCCATACTTACTCATAGGGGACGCCCTTGTTTGCATGCACCAAATTAAGTTGATTGCCAGACGGGTCTATTTTAGGTACTTTTAGACGCTTGACCATACTTAGCGAAGCAATATGGTCCCCTAGGTGCTAGACCGTACATAGCATGCGATCCCTACGGGGCACTGTTCTCACATTCTAGAACCCTAATCGCCGGCTTCTAGAATCTTTTGAAGGTTTTAAGCATATCCTCATTATGGACTTAGCAGTTGGGTGGTGTATAACCTAGCTGGGGTTGGGTGGTGCATATGCCTACCCGGTTGGGTGGTGTATATCCTGGCCTATTTGGGTGGTGTTTATCCCAACTAGTTCAGGTGGTGTATATCCTAACCTTAAGGCTTATCCTGGGGAATAGCATTTCTAAATTATCATATCCTTTAGCAGGTAGTAGGAAGGGGCCTGTCTTAAGGGATCACTGTAAGGTTTACCACTTAATTAACGGAAAAAAAATATATCTATTACCCACCCTTTTGAGAACCTACCTTTACTATATCTTTAACAGTAGATCCTTCCAGCAATATGCCATTGAGCATAGTAGTTTCCTTAGTTCTTTATCTTTTGCGGCCGACGCGCACCACTGCTAGGTATTCAGCAGGGGGTAGAGCTCCCGCCAATAGTTCATTTTTGTTTTAGATTTCCTACGCGGCAGATAAGCACATGAAGATGCGTATGTTTTTTCTTTTTCTGCATGCTGAATGTTTTCTTTCAGGATAACCATTGTATGCTTTTATAGACTGTTCTGGCAGCGGAAGGGGGAGTGTGTAAAAAGATAGGTACCCAGTGTTGTACCTTTATCCCCAATAATACGGCTCCAGATGGGTCAATTACCAGAGCTTTGGAAGGCCTTACATCACTTTCTGAGGAACTTGCAGAAAACTCTGGTGTTGATACATCTTGGACAAGTTGGATGGATAAAGCTTTTGGTAAATGGAAAACATTTATCATCTCAGCAGCCACCACCATCATAATAGTGGTTGCCATTTTTATTTTGGTAGGATGTTGTATAATCCCATGTGCTAGAGGATTAGTAGAACGCTTAATTGAAACTGCTATAAGCAAGAAGGAGCCTGCAGGATAATATGTCATGCATGAAAACCTTCTCCCCAACACCACTGGAGAGAATACATTAGATTATCTCCCCATGCGGTGGCCAAATCGCTATGCAAACGCAAGAGAGTCAATAGAAGTACCCAGCACTATTTAGTGGGATGTTGCACATGGGAACTTCGCTTGTGTTAATACAGAATGATGATCTTAAGCAATAGTTATTCGATATTTAACCAATAGTTAATCAATATGTAATCAATGCATAGCCTAGATAAGCTATATATATATATATATATCCGTATAATTGGCTTAAAGAGATGATTTAGCAATATATATTATCGTAAACATGTAATTGAGCTTATATGTATAGTTGTACTTCAAATCTTGCTTAACTACAGATGTAGATAGAAGGGTAACCTTCAGTTTGCCATACCTCTCATTGGATCCACATCATAATCGAAAGTTTGAGGCAACGAAGTATCCTCCCCTGTGATAGCTTGGCATCTTCTGGAACGGATGATGACGAGCTTTGTGTCACCCCAGCTGATGGGGTGACACGAGGGAATGTAGAAATATGGTACAGCTAGAAGACCCCACCGGAATGGTGGGAGGCCAAGTTTGAAGGGTCTGGTCTATTGAAACTAGGTCGACATAAAGTTACATTGGCTTAGCCAGCCTAAGTCTGCTGGAAAAGCAGGGTCTAGCCTAAAGGCCAGGCCAAGGCTTGAAACAGAAAAGATGGCCAGAGAAATATGAAACAAAATGGAAGATCAGAAAACAAAATGGAAACTCTAAAGTGTCCGTTACAAAGTGGATTTTCCCCAATTTCCCCATCTGAGTTAGAAAAAAAAGTGTTTGTCTAAAAAACACCATGCCAGGTGCAGAAGTGGGGAAATTTCTGTTGAAATAGAGGCAGTACCGGAGGTTGCGGTTAAGCGAGTTTGGAATAAACAACTCTTAACATTAAAGTCAATGTAAATGCATTGGTTTTGTATGTACTCAGAATTGTATGAGCGAATCTGGGTGGAGCTGGAGAAGTTCCAAATTCCATCCAGAGATGCTGCCGGACAGACCTGAAGTCAGATTGATGTTCTTGATTGCCTTATATTGCTTTGGTAAGAAACAATAAACATATATATCTGCAATCTATCTTTCTCATCTCTTTCTTATACAATATTTAAAGTGTTAACTAATCTTTGGGGTAAAAATGGTTAGTAGAACAGGTATTGGTAGGGAGTCAGATAGCGCAAGAATATTGTAGATGAAAGCCTTCTAGAAGCCTCTCTGGTATGTGGCTAGAATGGCCAACCTACTAGAGGGGGACTTCAAGGGTCTATCCCACCCTGATCAAAAACAGATGGTTGATAATTTGGCTCCTACTTGTGCTATATACCAGTAGTTGAAGCCTCAGGTCCACCCTGCTAATGAATAGTATACTGGCAAAAACCTACAGAAAGAAAACATGTAATCATTTGACTTTAGTGAGCAAATCTTTAAAAAGAAAGTAACCATGCCAGTAAAAACACACACACACAAAAATCAAAAAAATCCTAAATACTGCAATGAAACTTTGATTTTTCATTTTGATCGGGTCAGGTCTTGATTCAGACATAAGAGATTCAATTCAGCCATTGAAGCCTGAAATGCCCTCTCTGGGGCATACCCATAGGACTGCAAGATCATTTTCAAAGGAAATGTCCTCAGAAAGTTTTCCTTTTGCACCCAGCACTGGTACAAAATACATATGCACTTTGCATCTGCATCAGAGCAAGTGCAAAGCAAATGCCTTAGAGTATGCTTGGACAGTTTAATATGCAACCTCCAGATATAATTTTCCTACCCCACCTTGTCCCTACTCACATTTTATGCAGATAAAAATAACCATGGAAAACATACACTTTAGCGGCAATGTTGGGGGTGGGAGGGAATAATCATTTTAAAAGTTTTCCATATTGCCTCCACTGTGGACAATTTTATAAGTTGACTTAACCAAGTAGAATAATATTCAAGTAGTCACTAATTAAACTGCCCCAGTGTTATATATCTAAATTAGAAGCTCACTGGTCAATAGTCAACAGGAGGCAGTCAGTGTTTTTAAACACTGACCAACATGGACAGAATTAGGCTCTAATATTTAATGCAGAAGCACAGGCACAATTTTCTACCAGAACGTACATGCACATAGTTACTCTTGCCTCGGAGGAGCTGCAATTTTATATGTGGGCTTTTGGGTAGGTAATTTTATAAAGACTCATGGGGTATAGACCTTTACAGCCCAGGCACCGAGCCTGTTATAAAATTATCTCCAATATGAGCAGGTTCAAAAGTGTTTATATAAAAAATAAAAAACTTTGCAACTTTTAATGTTGGTGGCTCCTTAGATATAGGTAACTTAATAAGAGGGCACTTACGTTGACGTTCCCAAAAAGTGCCTGTTTTAAACCTGTGTGACCCCCCTGAAAAATGCCTCTGCTGCGGGCAGAAGGTGGGAGGATTTTCAGGGAGGTCACTAAGACAACAGGGACTGGGACTGCCAGCCTGGTGGTTGGATATGGAAAGGGCCATGTGTTAATAAAAGAGGTTGTATTGAGAGAAACCTGGTCTTTGGTTGCCCACCCCCACTGAGACCCACTGTACTGAGGAAGAAGTCCTGGAAGTAAAAGGGAGAGATTTGTGGTGTGCAGTGAGTAACTGAAACCCCTGCCACAGGGCAGAGGAGGCCTGCGGATGGTTTCCAATTTGGAAACAAGAAGGAGTGCCTGGGGGAAAAGACATTTTGGGTAGGAAAAGTGGGAGCATGAGAGCCTCACTTCTGGCAGAACTTTCACTGACATTCAAAGCGATCCTGATCCAGGATGGGACAGGGATATGGAAAATCACAATGATATTGATTTAAGACTGATGCATGCTTGTTGGAGAAGGAGATTCCTATTGTGGATTAAAAACTGGTTGAAGGATCGGAAACAGAGAGTGGTGTTAAATGGGCAGTATTCACAATAGAGAAGGGTAGTTAGTGGGGGTTCCTCAGGGGTCTGTGCTAGGACCGCTGCTTTTAATATATTTATAAATGATTTAGAGATGGGAGTAACTAGTGAGGTAATTAAATTTGCTGATGACACAAAGTTATTCAAAGTCGTTAACTCGCGACAGGAATGTGAAAAATTACAGAAGGAACTTACGAGACTGGGCGGCTAAATGGCAGATGACGTTTAATGTGAGCAAGTGCAAGGTGATGCATGTGGGAAAAAAGAACCCGAATTAAAGCTACATCATGCAAGGTTTCACGTTAGGAGTTACGGACCAAGAAAGGGATCTGGGTGTCGTGGTCGATAATACACTGAAACCTTCTGCTCAGTGTGCTGCTGCGGCTAGGAAAGTGAATAGAATGGTAAAATTAGGTTTCATACCTGATAATTTTCTTTCCATTAATCATAGCTGATCAATCCATAGACTGGTGGGTTGTGTCCATCTACCAGCAGGTGGAGATAGAGAGCAAACTCTTGCCTCCCTATATGTGGTCATGTGCTGCCGGAAACTCCTCAGTATGTCGATATCAAAGCTCCATCCGCAGGACTCAGCACTTAGAGAATTACACCCACAAAGGGACACTCTGCCCAGCTCACCACCGCCGAAACGGGGGAGGGGAATTAACCCAGCTCATCCCCACACAAGTGGGGGAGGGGAATCCGTCCAGCTCATCCCCGTGGAGCGGGGGAGGGACACCATACCCGCCGATGCGGGGGGATCTGGCTTATCCTGCAACCGCAACCGCGGGAGGAGCTGACTGACCCTAACACCGCCGAAGCGGGAGGGGTACAAAGCTGCCCTACAGCCGCACGAAGCGGGAGGGAGTGCCGGCAGAATTTAAGTCTCAATCCAGCCCCGAAAAACGGAGGGGAGAGGTATGCAGCAGCTCACTGTAACACAAACTCGTCTCAACTCTTGAAGAATCCAATTGAAAAAACTTGAACACGAAGTCTTCCTGAAGTAACTGAAGACTAAACTTGAACCTGAAATGCAACCAGAATATAAAGAATACAGATATCTGGGAGGGGCTATGGATTGATCAGCTATGATTAATGGAAAGAAAATTATCAGGTATGAAACCTAATTTTACCTTCCATTTCATCATGCTGATCAATCCATAGACTGGTGGGATGTACCGAAGCAGTACTCACCCAGGGCGGGACATAGAAATCCCTGATCGCAACACTGAAGCTCCAAACCGGGCCTCCGCCCGAGCAGCCACAGCCAAGCGGTAATGTCTGGAGAAGGTATGGGCCGACGCCCAAGTTGCCGCCTTGCAAATCTCTTCCAAGGAAACGGACCCGGCCTCTGCCATCGAGGCCGCCTGAGCTCTCGCGGAGTGAGCCTTCAGCTGGATAGGCGGCACCTTCCCCGCGGCCACATAAGCCGCTGCAATGGCTTCCTTGACCCATCTTGCCACTGTAGGCTTAGTAGCCTGCAGACCCCTACGAGGACCTGCAAACAGGACAAACAGATGATCCGATTTCCGGAAATCATTGGTCACTTCCAAGTATCTGATGATGACCCGTCTCACATCCAGATATTTGTGATCAGAATACTCTTCTGGGTAGACCTCCCTACGAAAGGAAGGGAGACAGAGCTGCTGACTCACATGGAAGCGAGAAACAATCTTGGGTAGGAAGGAAGGCACTGTGCGAATAGTCACTCCTGCCTCAGTGAACTGCAGAAAAGGCTCTCGACAAGAGAGCGCCTGGAGCTCGGAAACTCTTCTGGCTGAAGTGATAGCCACCAAAAAGACTGCTTTCAACGTCAGGTCTTTCAGAGATGCCCTCGACAAGGGTTCAAAAGGCGGCTTTTGCAAGGCTCTTAGCACCAGGTTGAGATTCCACGCAGGCACCACTGAGTGCAGAGGAGGGCGCAGGTGATTAACTCCCTTGAGGAAACGCACCACATCTGGCTGCGAAGCCAGGGAAGCACCCTTCAGGCGGCCCCTGAAGCAAGCCAGGGCCGCTACCTGGACTTTCAGGGAACTGAGCGACAGGCCTTTCTCCAGACCTTCTTGCAGGAACGCCAGCACTGAAGAAATTGGAGCAGTAAATGGAGAAAGTGAACCTGCTTCACACCACGCTGCAAAGGTACGCCAAACCCTGGCGTAAGCAGTAGAAGTAGAGCGCTTCCTCGCTCTCAGCAGAGTGGCGATGACCTTGTCTGAGAAGCCCTTCTTCCTCAGACTCTGCCGCTCAATAGCCAGGCCGTAAGACCAAAGGGGGAGGGATCCTCCATCACCACGGGACCCTGATGTAACAGGCCCTGCTCCACTGGCAGTCGCAGAGGTTCGTCCACTGAGAGCCTGATCAAGTCCGCATACCAGGGACGTCTGGGCCAATCCGGACCCACCAGGATTATCCGGCCCGGATGCTTTGCCACCCGGTCTAGCACCCTGCCCAACATGGGCCAGGGCGGGAACACATAGAGAAGCTCTTGTGTCGGCCACTGTTGGAGAAGAGCATCTACTCCCAGGGATCGAGGGTCCCGTCCTCTGCTGAAAAAGCGCGGCACTTGGCAATTGGCCGATGACGCCATCAGGTCTAGGCTCGGCTGGCCCCAGCGCTTCGTGATGTCCAAGAACGCCTGAGCAGATAGCTGCCACTCTCCGGGCTCCAAGGTATGGCGACTGAGAAAGTCCGCCTTGACATTCATGACTCCGGCAATGTGGGCCGCTGACAGCTGTTCCAGGTTCGCTTCCGCCCACTGGCATAGATTCATAGCCTCCTTGGCTAGAGGGGCGCTCTTGGTACCTCCCTGGCGGTTGACATAGGCCACAGCCGTGGCATTGTCCGACAGGACCCGTACTGGCTTCAACGCCAGTACCGGGATGAACTCCAAAAGCGCTAACCGAATGGCTCTGAGTTCCAGGAGGTTGATAGACCACTTTGCCTCTGCAGGAGACCAGAGCCCCTGCGCTGTCCTTCCCAAGCAGTGGGCTCCCCAGCCCGACAACGAGGCGTCCGTCGTGACAACAATCCACTCCGGGGTCACCAGAGGCATTCCTGCAGACAACTTGTCTGTCTGCGTCCACCAGCTCAGCGCCCTGCGCACTGCTGGGTCCAAGGGAAGGCGCACAGCATAATCCTCCGACATCGGAGTCCAGCGCTGCAGCAGAGAGTGTTGTAGTGGTCTCATATGAGCCCTGGCCCAGGGCACTACTTCCATCGTGGCCGTCATAGAGCCCAACAGCTGCACATAGTCCCAAGCCCGAAGAGGAGAGGCTACTAGGAACTGGTCCACCTGAGCCTGAAGCTTGACAATCCGATTGTCTGGCAGGAACACTCTGCCCACTTGGGTGTCGAATCGAACTCCCAGATACTCCAGGGACTGAGTTGGGCGCAGCTGGCTTTTCTCCCAGTTGATGATCCACCCCAGGGAGCTCAAAAGAGCAACCACCCGGTTCACAGCTTTGCCGCACTCTGCATAAGAGGGGGCTCGGATCAACCAGTCGTCCAGATAAGGATGGACTTGTACTCCTTCCTTCCTCAGGAAGGCCGCGATGACCACCATTACTTTAGAGAAGGTCCGCGGAGCAGTAGCCAACCCGAACGGGAGGGCTCTGAACTGGAAGTGTCGGCCCAGTACTGCAAAACGCAGAAAGCGTTGATGAGGAGGCCAGATGGGAATATGCAAGTACGCTTCCTTGATGTCCAAGGATGCCAGGTACTCCCCTGCCTTCACTGCCGCTATAACAGAGCGGAGAGTCTCCATGCGAAAGTGCCGAACTTTCAAGGCCCGATTGACCCCTTTGAGGTCGAGGATAGGCCGTACAGAACCTCCTTTCTTTGGTACCACAAAGTAAATGGAGTAACGTCCCTTGCCAAGCTGCTTTTCTGGCACGGGAACGACCGCACCCAGGCGGATTAGATTGTCCAAGGTCTGCTGCACTGCCACAGCTTTGACCGGAGACTTGCAGGGAGAGAGAACGAACCCGTCTCTTAAGGGTCGGCAGAACTCTAGCTTGTAGCCGTCTCTGATGACTTCCAGCACCCAAGCGTCTGAAGTTATTGTGGTCCACTCGCCCAGAAACGAGGACAACCATCCTCCAATCTGCACTGGGGCGTGGACCAAGGCCCCGTCATTGGGTACGAGACCCTGGGGGAGGACCGGAGGGAGCACCTCCGGGACGGCGGTCTCTGCGAAAGGAATGCTGCTTGGGGGAGAAGTTCCTCTTGAAGGAAGAGAAGGCAGAAGAGCCCGACCTGCCCGGGCGGTACCGACGGGCTTCCTGAAACCGTCCTCTGGAGGTACCAGGGCGAGTACTAGCCCGAGCCCTGACCTCTGGTAACTTCTTGCCCTTGGACGTGCCGAGATCGGTCACGAGTTTGTCCAGCTCGACCCCAAAGAGCAGCTTGCCTTTAAAAGGCAATCTAGCCAGGCGGGATTTAGAGGCGTGGTCAGCAGACCAATGCTTCAGCCAAAGCCACCGCCGCGCAGAGATTGTCTGAGCCATGCCTTTAGCTGAGGCTCTCAAGACATCATACAGCAAGTCTGCCAAATAGGCTAAGCCCGATTCCAGGGCCGGCCAATCAGCCCTCAAGGAAAGATCCGAGGGGGAAGCCCGCTGCACCATAGTCAGGCACGCCCTGGCCACATAGGAGCCGCAAATTGAGGCCTGCAAATTTAAAGCAGCCGCCTCAAAGGACGACCTTAAGGCCGCCTCCAATCTTCTGTCTTGGGCGTCCTTTAGGGCCGTGCCACCTTCCACTGGCAACGCGGTTTTCTTAGTCACCGCAGTGATTAAAGAATCCACGGTAGGCCACAGAAAGGCCTCACGCTCACTTTCAGGCAAAGGATATAGGCGGGACATAGCCCTAGCCACTTTAAGGCTCGCTTCCGGGACATCCCATTGAGCCGAAATTAAGGTGTGCATGGCATCATGCAAGTGGAAGGTTCTGGGCGGGCGTTTCGTCCCCAGCATAATGGCAGAGCCAACAGGGGCTGAGGGAGAGACGTCCTCCGGAGAGGAAATCTTCAAAATGCCCATGGCCTGCACTAACAGGTTGGGCAACTCCTCTGAGCTAAAGAGCCGCGCTGCAGAGGGGTCATCCGCTCCATCCGAGCGGGGATCTGTCTCCTCCAAGGAATCCGCAAAGGACCGTTGGGAGAACTCAGATACGCTACCCTCATCTACATCGGAGGAGACAAAGTCCTCCACGGCCTGGGAATCGACCCGAGGGCGTTTACCTCTGTGAACCTCAACCTCTTTACCAGACGAGGGAGTAGGGGCAGCGTTTTGCATAAGGAAGGCCTGATGCAGCAGCAAAACAAACTCGGGGGAGAAACCCCCCAGACTGTGCACTTCCGCAGCCTGGGCAACAGCCCTAGACGCACCCTCAACCGGCGCTCGCAAGAGCGGGGGAGAAACATGCTGCGCATCCAAAATGGCGTCCGGCGTGACACTCCGCGAAGGAGCCGCGCGGGAAGAGCGGCGCTTAACTTTAGCCGCTTTGGTGCCGTCGCCCAAATTAAGGGCGTTCATGGCATGAATGTCTCCAACCTCAAGGGTGGCCCAAGAAGAAGCCGTCCGAGCCGCGTGGTCGGCCAAGATGGCGGAGGCGAGGAGCGGGGGATGGGCGTTTATGGCGGGAAAAACCGCCACGCCAGCTGAAGGACCGGGACATTCATCGGTCACGAAACTGTCACCCAACAAGGGCGAATCAGGCTTTAAGACCCCCGCATCCCCTCTAGAAGCGCTCAAGCGATCCGGGGAGCGACTCCTTATGCCCTCGCCCTCCGACGCCATATGCCACGTGGAGATAAATCGAGGAATCCCCTGCCCGCTATAAAAAGGTAAAAATTACCTGCTTTCCGCTCCGAGCTGTAACGACCTGGTGTCCCAGTGAGTAGCTGCAATAAACGTTTAAATAAACGTCGAAATAAACGCCTTTAAGGACGTTCAAAATTTTTTTTTTTTTTTTTAACGGAGCCAGCGGGAGGGGGGAGAAAAGGAGGGACCTGGCGCCACCAGGTTTGCACTTGCTCAAGAAGAGCCCTCAACCCCAGGCACTCAACAAAACCTAAAAATTAGGCTTGGAGGCCTAGCCAGAGCTGCTGCTGTGTGTGTGACCACCACCTGCTGAGATAGAGAACATACTGGGGAGTTTCCGGCAGCACATGACCACATATAGGGAGGCAAGAGTTTGCTCTCTATCTCCACCTGCTGGTAGATGGACACAACCCACCAGTCTATGGATTGATCAGCATGATGAAATGGAAGTTGGGTATTATTAGGAAAGGTATGGAAACAGGTATGAGGATGTTATAATGCCATTGTATCGCTCCATGGTGTGACCGCACCTTGAGTATTGTGTTCAATTCTGGTCGCCGCATCTCAAGAAAAATATAGTAGAACTGGAAAAGGTGCAGCGAAGGGCAACTAAAATGATAGTGGGGATGGGACGACTTCCCTATGAAGAAAGACTAAGGAGGCTAGGGCTTTTCAGCTTGGAGAAGAGAAGGCTGAGTGGAGACATGATAGAGGTATATAAAACAATGAGTGGAATGAACAGGTGGATGTGAAGCGTGTGTTCACGCTTTCCAAAAATACTAGGACTAGGGGGCATGCAATGAAACTACAGTGTAGTAACTTTAAAGCAAATCGGAGAAAGTTTTTCTTCACCCAACGCATAATTAAACTCTGGAATTCGTTGCCGGAGAACGTGGTGAAGGCGGTTAGCTTGGCAGAGTTTAAAAAGGGGTTAGACGGTTTCCTAAAGGACAAGTCCATAAACCACTTCTAAATGGACTTGGGAAAAATCCATAATTCCAGGAATAACATGTATAGAATGTTTGTACGTTTGGCAAGCTTGCCCGGTGCCCTTGGCCTGGACTGGCCGCTGTTGTGGACAGGATGCTGGGCTCAATGGACCCTTGGTCTTTTCCCAGTGTGGCATTATTTATGTACTTATGAAGCTGATCTGAGACCTCTATATGCCCTGAAACTGTATATGCTTCAGTGTTGTCCATGAGCTGTTAGATTTTGTTGTTGAACAAATGGTGAAAACAAATAATGACTACCTAAAATTCAGAAAGTCATTAAAGACTCACCTATTCGGAAGGGCATATCTGAGTGACCCAACTTAAATGACTCAACCCTGCAACACTTCACTATTAAAGATCGTATTGGACATTAATGAACTCTTTTACCTCAACCCAACTTGATTGAATCTTATCTTATCTTCCCTATCCCAATACAACATTTTGTACCTATCCCGTACCGGATTTGGCGAATGCCTTCACAGTATTATGTAAGCCACATTGAGCCTGCAAATATGTGGGAAAATGTGGGATACAAATGTAACAAATAATAAATAATAATAACATGGAGACTTTGGTATTTTTTGTGTGCAAGTGGACTATTGTGTGTCCCAAGGGAAGACTACCCTTTGGCCTACCGGAGTTATTCTGGAATCAGTCTGTATCCAGCTCATCAGATCCTGAATTTGTTTTGTGTGACCTGGTCCCGAGTACCTCACCCGGGGGGAGCTAAGCTGGTGACCCTCATTGAGGGGTGAACTAGGTTTACACCTATTTCACATAGGCTTCTATGTGCCCTTATAAAACAGACACCACAAACTATTCCCCGTAGCACACAAATGCCAATTTACAAATTTACACCTGCTCTAGGCATGTACAAGCATATTTTACAAAATATGTGCACACATTGGGACTCCTCCCTTGTTCTACCTGAACTACATCCCCAGTAATGCCTACCCACAATCCACAATGGTCATATGTATGTTGTTTCTGCACAGCAAAAATGCTTCAACATAGTGAAAAATAGCTCAGCAATAAACAATCAAATAACGAGTAAGCCAGAACAAGTGTTGCTAGTGACGACTGAATTCAAAACATTGCATGCTCCTTTCAACCCTTACTGTGTAATCTACACAAAGGGCACTGACTAAGGGGTCCTTTCACTAAGCTGCGGTAAAAAGTGGCCTTAGTGTGCTCTTATGCAGGTCTTTCCCGACCGTAAAAATGTCTTTTTCCTATTTTTTGGCTCTAATGGCCGTGTGCTAATATTGCCAATAGATTTCCGTCATTTTTTAAAATTATTGCATAAACACTTACTGGCACTCCTCGCCCATGAACTACCTCCTCAAAACAAAAATTAGAAAAATAATTCAAAGCACAGTTAGCGCACACAGATTTCCAAGTTACTGCAGGACACCTGAGCATGTCCCCCACAGTGCTCCATTTTTTTTGCTGTGTTAGGTGCGTGTTTGCATCTAACACATCTTAGTAAAAGGACCCCTAAGTGGCTTATTACAAACTGAACATTTTTCTGATGGTTACATGATTATTCTTTTTGTATCCAGTTGATTCTCAGATCCTACCAGTATAGCACTAGAAATCTTAAGAAAGTATAAACTGCAAATACCTAAAATGTGTGACTACTAGCAAGAATCAATCGCTTTCCTTTTACCCAACAGAAGGGATCTTTTACAAAGGTGTGGCAACGTTTTTATTGCACGCTAATGATTAGTACATGCTAAACGCTACAGACATCCATAGGATATGTGTGCTAAAAACACTAGCATGTCTGAAAGGATCCCAGAGTACTGTGCAAGTGTTTAATATGAGCAGTAGTGGGCATGCATGGGCAAGTGGCTTCTCTCACGTGGCCTCAAGTGTTTGATCTGCAGCTACAAGATCACCTTGAACCGGCAAGAATCATAGTTCTTAAACTTAACAGGGTCTTAAATCTTTTCTCTCAGTGTTCGGAGTCCATCCATATCTTTGGTTCTGCACTACAGATTACTTAAGTACTTAAGTTACTGAAGCTGAGTATATGGATATGGAAACTCGAAAGTGGAAACAAATCTCAGTATCCCATTTAAATTTTTCTTTTTCATTGGACACTTCTTTGTTTCTGCTTTTGTCTCTGAGCCATCTCAGATTTTCTGTATTCTTCTTCTGCCTTTTTCCTCTCCTGTTTCACTTCTTTGTATCTCCACTTTGGAATCTGCAGGTAAGTGTTGTCCTTGACACTGTCTCGTCTCTTTATTTTCTCCGGACGGTAGGTAAGTGGTGGAGCTTTGTTAATACGAACTATTGGGATGACAAACCCTGGTCTAACACTGCTTTTTTTCATCAGATGCAAGGGAATGAGGCTTGCTCTCCTTATGATAGTCATATTGGTCCCCTGAGGTAGAGGCAAGACACCAGACTGGAAACTGGACCTCCTCTCTTTCTTCTTGGGAATTGCAGTGATTTGAGAGTTCTGGAACAGATTTTCATAGCTGGTGATATGTTTTTTCTCCTGGACTTGCATTTCACAAGCCCTTTGCTTCTTGAGGATTTCCTGTACTGCAAATCTGCGTTTTCCCACACAGGGAGGACTTTCTGGACATACAGTCTTGCAGGCCACGGCAGTGAAAGGACTGCTCAGACTTGTAGTCATTCTAACCATGTGATCAAGAGCACCATCGTCTTCAGGATCCCTGTACCAACTGAATGTCAGCACTGACCTTACACACTCTGAGAACCTTTTTACACAGCCTTTGGCCTCGGCACCTTTGGCAAGCAGTTCCTTCATCTTAGCCCATTCTGGCTTATAGTGGTCACAGAATTGCTCTGGGCATGGCCTATTTATCAGTTTCTTCATGAGGAAAGCAGTGTCATATCTTCCTGTGAATTGTGCCCATTCTCTGGGGGTCATTCCTCTGTTTGGATCGGTTGCATAAATATCTGCGCCTTAAAGAAACAACAAGAAAAGACCCACATAAATGAATAAAACAATACTACATAATATAACAATGCAAAATATACTCAAATATTCACAGGTTCAATATTCAAAAGGCTCTAAGCGGGCAGGAAAGGCTCCTGCTGGTTAAACACTGCTGAGCAGGCCATTTCCGAATATTCAGTGGAACTTAACTAGATAGTGTTAATGAATATATCCCTTCTGACTGCCAAAGCACGAACCAGTTAGTGCTGGGGTGGTCTGAGACAGAGCCAACATTTAACTGGTTAGTGGCAATATTCAGTCTGCTAACCAGTTAAAGGTCCCTTTTACAAAGGTGCAGTAGGCTCTATATGCATGTAGCGCACGCCAAAACAAGACTACTGCCAGGCTAGTACCAAAAAGAGACTACAAGGCTAGCGTGCCCCAACTCAGCGATAATTTCAGATGTGGCACATGCCTATATTGCCAAGACAAATTATTTTTTTGATTTCCTACTGTGCGTAGCGCTTCTGGTGTTAATCAGCAGTTAGCACGCACCAACCGGCCACCGCACGTGTAGCATGTGAGCCCTTACTGCTAGATCAATGGGTGGTGGTAAGGGATCAAGCTGTAAATACGCACACACTAGTTTCAATTTTACTGCAGACATTGAACATCCAGGGTTAACTCAGCTCACTCCTGTGAGTGGGTTACAAGGTTCAAAGTTACTTTTATTTGATTAATTGCCTAGGGAAATGCCAGCAAAATGATTTACACATAATAAAATCACAGATATGAAAATAAATACAATTCAAATAGAAAAGCATAGAGATAGCCCTGCTGTCTTTCGCAGGAACAAAGGGTTGGAGCATCCCAGCAGATAGAAAAACAAATATATCAGCTACTAAAAACTGACTGAAACAGATGTTTTTAATAACACCTTGAACAAAGGAAGAGAACACTCAAAAGTATGGGCATGGCCAGTGGTGTGCTGGAGCCGGCTCTGTCCGGCTCGCAAGAGCCGCTTGTTAAATTTTGACAGCTCTTGTGAGCCGGTTGTTGTTGGGGGCGAGCCGGCTCCATTAGGGGAGGTAAGCATGGCAGGAAGGCGCCATCACAGGCCATGCTTACCTCCCCTGCCGCTCCGAAACATATCAAACGATGTCCTTCGCCCCCACCCTCCCGCTCCCATCTAACTTTTTAAATTACCTCCGTCGAAACCGCTATTTAAAGCCCTGCTGCGTGCAGGCCGTCTCTCCAGGCTTCCCCTGCTTACTTCGGTGACGTTTGCGCCCTTAGTCCCGCCTTCTGACGTCATTTCCTTTTTCCACGAAGGCGGGACTAAGGGCACGAACGTCACCGAAGCAAGCAGGGGAAGCCTGGAGAGACGGCCTGCACGCAGCAGGGCTTTAAATAGCGCGGGCTTCGACGGAGGTAATTAAAAAAGACAGATGGGAGCGGGAGGGGAGGGTGGGGGCAAAGGACATTGTTCGCTAGACATGTTTGGGAGCGGGAGGGAAGGGCAGGGGAAGGAGGAGAATCACTGGGTATGGATGGGGAGAGGGGGGCAGGGGAGAGACCTGCTGGGCTTGGATGGGGAGAGGGGGCAGGGAGAGACTTGCTGGGCATGGATGGGGAGAGGGGGGCAGGGGACAGACTTGCTGGGCATGGATGGGGAGAGGGGGCAGGGGAGAGACCTGCTGGGCATGGATGGGGAGAGGGGGGCAGGGGAGAGACTTGCTGGGCATGGATGGGGAGAGGGGGGCAGGGGAGAGAGGACAGTTTCAGGACATGGATGGAGGGGAGAGCAAGAGAAATTCTGGACATGGATGGAGGAGAGGGAAGGGAGAGAGAAGAAATGCTGGACATGGAGGGAAGACAGAGGAAGGAGATTAGATGAGGGAAAAAGAATTGAGGAGAGAAACTGCACATGGACGGAGAAAATAGGAAGAAGCTAGATCCACTGGACAGTCAAGTCTGCGGAGGACCAGAAATGAAGAAGAAAGGAGGAAAGAAAAGAAATAAATAGAAAGGAAGCCCTGGAAACGGAGTCAAGGGAACAGATAGAGAGCAGCAGAATCAGATACTGGACCAGCATGATCAGAGAAACAAAGTCACCAGACAACAAAGGTAGAAAAAAATAATTTTATTTTCATTATAGTGTTTGGAATATGTCCACTTTGAGAATCAGGTGCTGAACGTTAAAAGTTTATATTTATTTACTTATTTATGGCATTTTATCCCATATTAAACATGAATTAGATTGGAACCTGGGATCATTTAATTTTTTTTCCTGGAGAGAGTAATGCATTGCCCCCTCCCCCCGGCTATGGCCAGCTCTGCAATTTTGGGGGGGCGCAGTGGTGGGTGGGGGGCGCAGCGGTGGATGGGGGGGCGCCGAGGTGGACGGGGGGCGCCGAGGTGGACCAGGGAGAGAGCCTGTTGTTAAAAATTTACCAGCACACCACTGGGCATGGCATTCCAGAAAGTAGGTCCCACCACATTAAACATCATCTTCCAAAATGTCTGGGATGGTATTATTCGAAGCGAAGGAACAGTCAATAAATACTGCTAGCTGGAGTGCAAAGCTCTAGGAATGTAGGGCTGCAAATGAGGTAGTAAAAATCAGGGAAATCCTATACAAAGGGTTACCCTGCCACTTACTGCCATACACTGAATATCGACCCCTATATTTAATTCCATATAAGTTAACAATTGGCAGTGAGAAGGTTGTCCAGTTTTGGAGTCATGGTGCTAGAGCTGGATGTGGGAGATACAGGGAGTGGTACAAAAAGGTGACTCCTTTTCCTCAGAGCAAGGACAATCAATTTATTCAGTTCAAGTATCACAGTCATCAAAAATGATTTAACTTGAAAAATGCCAACTTTAGAGAAATATTTTTTTCGGCTGCAATTCTGCAAGCACATGACTTGGATCACTTTACAAAAACAGCTCTCAATGATATATAGTTATAGACTGTAGTTATTTAAAACTGCTTAGCTTAGAAGCAGCTTATTAACTGAATCATGTTTAATAAATGAGCAAATAAGAAAAACACAGTAAAAGAAACCTTACATAAACAAAACAGCATAATGAAATATTGAACAATTATCTGCATTACATTAAAATCAAACACACTGCTAAAGAGAAGACTTAATTAACAATTTTTCAAATAATTGCAGGACTGCTAACTGTACCCAAAAGTCAAAGGTACGTTAAACTGAGGCTTTGACTTTTTGAATATCATTTTATGGGAACAAGACTGCTTTCCTCCCATAATTCTAAAATTTAACACAAGAGTTTGTGGAAATTTGGCAAGATCTGAGAAAAGCAATGTTTGTTGTTGTGGTAAAGATCGAGTAACAACTTTGCAACTTAGGGCCAGATGCACTAAACTTAACGAGCAAGTAGTAAATCGTGGCATGCACTAAATGCTTCTCCGAGCCATTTTCCGATCGTGGTAGCAGCTAACGAAAACGGAATGCAGATGAGCAAATTAGTACCCCAATGTGTATAAATCGTATTGTAACGAGATGCACTACCGTTTTCCGATTGCCTAACCGTGGAAAATCTAACGAGAGGTCTGTACCTCTCGTTGGGGCTGCGCAGCCTCTAAAAACTTCTATAAATGTAACAAAAAAAAATTGGAAAAAAAACGTCCAAGTGCTCGCCAGGGACGTCCTTCACTGCCTAGCCATGTCCAAGTGCTCGTCAGGGACGTCTAACACGAGCTGGACATCTTCCTGCAGCTTTCGTGATGGGCGCCCTTCTTGGACGTGTTTTTCTTACCTGCAATTAGGAAGGACTTCTCTGAAGAAAAAAAAAAAGGACGTCCCTGTTTTTCTTACCTGCCTAAACTGACCACAACCACAGTTCTCTCAACAGTCCCCTCCAAGGTTGTTTAAGCTTGTGCCCCCCCCCCCCCCACAAGATCGGGACGTGTGAGGATGTCCAAATCAAAACATTTTAGACTTCCCTCCCTCTAGGTCTCTCTCAGCCAATTACAGCGCATTTAGCTGTTACCAGTATCAGCTAAGCGTGCTGGGATTGGATGAAAGACACCTGGAGGGAGGGACATCCAAAAAGTTTTGATTTGGACGTCTTTGCCCGTCCCGATCCTGGGGGGGGGCACAAGATGAAAACAACCTTGGAGGGGACTGTTGAGAGAACTGTGGTTGTGGTCAGTTCAGGCAGGTAAGAAAAACAGGGACATCCTTTTTTTTTTCTTCAGAAAAGTCCTTCCTAATTGCAGGTAAGAAAAACAGGTCCAAGAAGGACGCCCATCACAAAAGCTGCAGGAAGATGTCCAGCTCTTGTTAGAGGTCCCTGACAAGCACTTGGATTTTTTTTTTCTTCAGAGAAGTCCTTCCTAATTGCCTGATATAAGCCTGCCTTTAACATGCAAAGCAGAAAACAATGGAAATGTTAAGAGCAGTAGCACTTAAATTAACTGGGGCTCTTTTCAGCACTATTTCTCTTCTGAGCTTTCAGGCTGCTGACAAGTTTCCTGCTCCTCAGGGATGTCTTTTTTTGTTTGTTTTGTTTTTTTGAGTGAAGGACGCCCATAAAGGACATCCTTGGCATGTGCAGAGCAGCCAGCATAATGCTTGGCTGCTCTGCGCATGCTCATTGCTCGACCGGCCGACTGGCTTCCGAGGGAATAGAGAATGCAAGTAAGCTACAACGAGCAGCTCATTTGCATTCCCTTTCCTTGATGCATGGCCGTTCCCTACCGATTCGCTATGGAATCGGTAAGGGAAGGGCTCTTCCGAGGACCTTAGTGCATCTGCCCCTTAGTCCCATGAACTAAGGAGCAATCTAATAGGTATTTCAAACAAAGGTGTGGGAGGGAGTTTCCGGAAGCAAAACTGAAAAAAGCCCTTTTTTCCAGATGCGGTAAAAACTGGCCCGTTGCGTGCCAAAAACATGCGCCCACCCTCTTCTTGCCCACATATTTTTTTTTTGCAGCACCATCTTTTTGGAACTCTCTCCCCCTGGATATCCATGACAACCCTTCTTTTAAGAGTTTTAAATCCAAATTAAAGACCTGGCTTTTTACGCAGGCCTTTGGCCCACCTTAGTCAGAAGCTAAACAGGTCTGCAGCTGTCTCTCTGTAGTTCTTTCCCTTCCTCCTCCCCTCCCTTTTCCTCTCCTCATGTGCCCTTGTTCCATAAAGCTCCCACTCTCTCCAGTCATTCCCCTCCCCACTGGAATTTAGTGTTGTTACATTGATATGAGTGCTCTCCTGATGTGACTGGTTTGCTTTCCTATTAATTTCATTGTCGTTCTTTTCCTTTTTCTATGATATGTTTTGGATCATTGCACATCGCCTAGATCTGCGAGCTAGCCAGGGCAGTACAGCAAATTTTACTAAACTATAAACTATCTAGATAATGGACACAAACAGAAAGGAAATAATTTTATAAAGGATTTTTCACACATAAAGGATTTTTACACACTTAAAAGGGATTTTGTAATATTACTTCCAAGGTTATGCAAGTAAAAGTGCACACAGAGGGGCATAATCGAACGGCGCCGACCATCTATTTGGTCGGTGCCGCAAAGAGCAGTCCCGAACCGTATTATCGAAAAAGGTGGCCTGCCATCTTTCGTTTCGATAATACGGTTGGGGCCGGCCAAATGTCAGAGATGGCCGGGTTTGAGATGGCAGGCATCAGTTTTCGCTGATAATGGAAACCGAAGTTGGCGATCTCAAACCCGGCCAAATCCAAGGCATTTGGTCGTAGGAGGAGCCAGCATTTGTAGTGCACTGGTTCCCCTGACATGCCAGGACACCAACCGGGCAACCCTAGGGGGCACTTCTAAAAAATAAAAATAAACCCCAGGTGCATAGCTCCCTTACCTTGGGTGCTCAGCTCCCCAAATCCCCCCCCCCCCCCAAAACCCACTCCCCACAACTCTACACCACTACCATAGCCCTTCTGGGTGAAGGGGGGCACCTACATGTGGGTACAGTGGGTTTTGTGCGGGGTTTGGAGGGCTCCCATTTACCACCTCTATGCCTGCCTGAAGTGCACTGCACCCACTAAAAACTGCTCCAGGGACCTGCATACTGCTGTCTGGGAGCTGGGTATGACATTTCAGGCTGGCATAGAGGTTGGCAAAAAAAGTTTGTTTGTTTTTTTCTTTTGGGTGGGAGGGGGTTGGTGACCACTGGGGGAGTAAGGGGAGGTGATCCCCAATTCCCTCCAGTGGCCATTTGGTCAGTTGGGGCACCTTTTTGAAGCTTGGCAGTGAAAAAAAAGGGACCAAGTAAAGCCGGCGAAATGCTCATCAAGGCCGGCTTTCTTTTTTCCATTATCGGGCGAAGCTGGCCATCTCAAAGCACGCCCCCGTCCCGCCTTTGCTACCCTACAGACACGCCCCCTTGAAGTTTGGCTGGCTCCGCGACGGAAAGCAGTTGGCACCGTCTAAAATCGGCTTTCGAGTATACCGATTTGGCCGGTTTCAGGAGATTGCCGGCCATCTCCCCATTTGTGTTGGAAGATGGCCAGCGATCTCCTTCGAAAATAAGCTGGACAGTCTCTTGAAGATGCATACATTTTACATGATCCACATGGAGGAATGTTCAGGGGTGGAGTCTGGGCAGAGTTCTGGCTAAACAGTAATGAGATGTAAAGCATGCAGATACACACAATAATCTCATTACTATGTAAGTAATGCAGCTTGCAGTGAACAATGCAATCCACATTATAGATGGGAAAATAACCCCAGGAAAAAGCTTTTTGCTGGGGTCATTTTAATCTCTCAGGAGCATTGGGCAGCAACCTAAAGGGCTGGTAGTCTGCAAGAATAACTGTCCCCTCCACCCTCACATGACCCCCACCAACCTTCTTCAGGTCACCTCTCAGACCTGCTTTTAATTAGATGCCAACCAAAACTGGGATTCTTGGTTTCAACTAAAACCGAACTAGCAACAGAAATTTCCATTTTGGATTCAACCAAAACCAAAGCCGAACCCCCTCCACCCCACGATCACTCTCAGCGGCTCCCTGCCCTGCCTCACAATCACTCTCACCACTGCTGAAGCCCCCCCCCCCCCCCCCCCCCCATGATCACTCCTTTCCTCCTACCACCCACTAGCTGAAGGCTCTCCCTAGGCCTACCTTTAAACCTCCAGGTGGCCTAGTCGGTCTTTATGGCAAAAGTTCCACCAGCTCCGTCTCCAAAACGGCTGCCAAGACTGCCGTGGGAAGTGCTGGCAGCCATTTTGAGATTGGAAACAACATAAGCAGGAGCGACTGGAGATTGTTCATAAGAACATAAGGATTGCCATACTGGGACAGACCGAAGGTCCATCAAGTGCAGTATCCTGTTTCCAACAGTGGCCAATTCAGGTCCCAAGTACCTGGCAACATCCCAAAAGAGTAAAACCGATTTTATGCTGCTTATGCTAGAAACAAGCTGTGGATTTTCCCAAGTCCATCTTAATAATAGCTTATGGACTTTTAGGAAATTAGCCAAACCTTTTTTTAAACCCTGCTGAGTAGCCTAGTGGTTACTGCAGTGGACTTTGATCCTGAGGAACTGGGTTTGATTCCCACTGCACATCCTTGTGACTCTGGGCAAAGTCACTTAACTCTCCATTGCCCCAGGTACAAATAAGTATACTATGTATATACTATATAAACCACTTTGAATGTAGTTCCAAAAACCACAGAAAGGCAGTATATCAAGTCCCCTTTCCCGACACTCTCTGGCAACGAATTCCAGCCAATAGCCCTTCACAAAAAGCGAAGATACATACCTGTAGCAGGTATTCTCCGAGGACAGCAGGCTGATTGTTCTCATATGTGGGTCGAAGTCTGCAACAGCCTGGGAACCAGCATTTTGCAAGCAAAATATATATATATTAAAAAAATCTTGCCAGAGTCTTCTGGCGCGCGTGCAGCACGGACCGACTTCCCACCTGTTGTGTGAGCTTTCCCGCTCAGTTTAATCAAAAAGCAAATAATAAACAAACAACAACTCCAAAGGGGAGGTGGGCGGGTTTGTGAGAACAATCAGCCTGCTGTCCTGGGAGAATACCTGCTACAGGTATGTATCTTCGCTTTCTCCGAGGACAAGCAGGCTGCACGGACCCCTGAGGAACCCCAATTTCCTCTGTAGCCTTTCATGAGGTACCTTGTCAAACGCCTTTTGAAAATCCAGATACACAATATCAACCGACTCCCCTTTGTCCACATGTTTGTTCACTCCTTCAAAGAATTGAAGTAAATTGGTCAGGCAAGATTTCCCCACACAAAAGCCATGAAAGGCTACAGAGGAAATTGGAGGGTCATGGGATAGGAGGAAATGTCCTATTGTAGATTAAAAACTGGTTGAAGGATAGGAAACAGAGAGTGGGGTTAAATGGGCAGTATTCACAATAGAGAAGGGTAGTTAGTGGGGTTCCTCAGGGGTCCGTGCTAGGACCGCTGCTTTTTAATATATTTATAAATGATTTAGAGATGGGAGTAACTAGCGAGGTAATTAAATTTGCTGATGACACAAAGTTATTCAAAGTCGTTAAATCGCGACAGGATTGTGAAAAATTACAAGAGGACCTTACGAGACTGGGAGACTGGGCGGCTAAATGGCAGATGATGTTTTTTCCTGTCGCAAGTGCAAGGTGATGCATGTGGGAAAAAAGAACCCGAATTATAGCTACGTCATGCAAGGTTCCACGTTAGGAGTTACGGACCAAGAAAGGGATCTGGGTGTCGTCGTCGATAACACACTGAAACCTTCTGCTCAGTGTGCTGCTGCGGCTAAGAAAGCGAATAGAATGTTGGGTATTATCAGGAAAGGTATGGAAAACAGGTGTGAGGATGTTATAATGCCGTTGTATCGCTCCATGGTGCGACCGCACCTTGAGTATTGTGTTCAATTCTGGTCGCCGCATCTCAAGAAAGATATAGTAGAATTGGAAAAGGTGCAGCGAAGGGCGACTAAAATGATAGCGGGGATGGGACGACTTCCCTATGAAGAAAGACTAAGGAGGCTAGGGCTATACAGCTTGGAGAAGAGACGGCTGAGGGGAGACATGATAGAGGTATATAAAATAATGAGTGGAGTGGAACAGGTGGATGTGAAGCGTCTGTTCACGCTTTCCAAAAATACTAGGACTAGGGGGCATGCGATGAAACTACAGTGTAGTAAATTTAAAACAAATCGGAGAAAATTTTTCTTCACCCAACGTGTAATTAAACTCTGGAATTCGTTGCCGGAGAAAGTGGTGAAGGCGGTTAGCTTAGCAGAGTTTAAAAAGGGGTTGGACGGTTTCCTAAAGGACAAGTCCATAAACCACTACTAAACGGACTTGGAAAACTCCAAAATTCCAGGAATAACATGTATAGAATGTTTGTACGTTTGGGAAGCTTGCCAGGTGCCCTTGGCCTGGATTGGCCGCTGTCGTGGACAGGATGCTGGGCTCGATGGACCCTTGGTCTTTTCCCAGTATGGCATTACTTATGTACTTATGGCTGGCTCCAGAAGCATTCTCTCTGTTGTGTCCTGCTTACGTAGACATAGGAAGTTGGATCAGACAAGGCGGGACATAACAGAGGAACGCTTCCAGGGGTGGCTGAAGCAGCTTCTTTTCCTTGTTGACACTGCTGGCGGTCCACAGGATTGTTGGAGGATCACCGAGGCGGGAGGGGGGAAGGGTGAGAGAGATACCAAACCATGCAGTGCAGGCAGGAGGAAGAGAGAGGCATTCTGGACAGTGATCAACAGAACCAAGTATTTACAGTGCAAAAATAGAATAAAACAACAAAAGAAAACTGAAAGGGATTAAAGCAAAGTCCCAAAAGCATCAGTTCATCACTGCACCTCAGGTTCTTTCTTTTGTAAATGCAACACACTTGCAAAAATACCAAAGGTGTATGTATGGCTGCACCAGGTACTGCTCAGTAAATAGTTTGAACTGTACTGCGTAGTGTTCTTAGGAAGACGTACTCATGGTGCCATAGAAAAGGAAATATTTTGTGGAAAGAACATATGAAAACAAGTATCCCACTCCAAGATAGTAGTCGGGGAGCAGGAGGAAGAATTGTTCCAGAAGGAGCTATCAGCTGCTTTAAATAGATAAGGTTCCCACTGGAAATGAAAGGGTATCTGCTCACACAAACTTGGATCCATAGGCTTGAATGAAGTCCAGTTATCATCCAGTGGCTGTACCCATGTGAGTTGGTCCAAAGGATACAATAGCATATTATCAAACTGCACACCAGTGTTAACAACAGGGTAAATAACAGCACTGGAGCCGACTCTGTGGGTGATTGAGCACCCCCAATATTGAGAAAATTCCTTGTATGTGTCCAGGGAAGGGTTATTTCCATTGGGCTTAGCACCCCCAATAATTTTGAAATGTTGGCTCCTATGAATAACAGTGTGTGCCCTACTACAAGTGAAGGAGGGAGGAGGTACAAGACTTTTTAAGATATGTTAGTGACAGGAAGGGAATATGGGTGCAATGTGAAAGGGAAGGAATATGTAGAAGTTGATGAGAAAAAAAGCAGGACAGCTCAACAAATATTTCTTTTTGGTGTTTATAGATGAAGGGCTGGAAGCAAGACTGCAAAAAAGAAATACAGATAGGAATGGAAGTGACATAGACCTCAAATGATTTTCAGAAAGTTGTGTTCATGACAAACTAGCTAAACTAAAAGTAAAAGTCATGGGGACAGGTGGGATACATTTAAGGGTATTAAGAAATATAGGACAGTTCTGGCGGATTCACTCCCTGCCCTTTTCAATGATTCTTTAGAGTCAGGCATAGGTCCAGAGGGCTTGAGACAGGTAGATGTGATTCCTTTTTTTTGTTTGTTTTACAAAACTGGAAGTGAGAACGAGGCTTGGAATTACAGACTGGTTAGTCTGATCTTGATGAGTAAATTATGGAGTGGAGGAGTGGCCTAGTGGTTAGGGTGGTGGACTTTGGTCCTGGGGAACTGAGGAACTGAGTTCGATTCCCACTTCAGGCACAGGCAGCTCCTTGTGACTCTGGGCAAGTCACTTAACCCTCCATTGCCCCATGTAAGCCGCATTGAGCCTGCCATGAGTGGGAAAGCGCGGGGTACAAATGTAACAAAAAAAATAAATAAATTAATTAATTAATGGAATCGCTATAACAGAGGACAGCACACTTTCTAGAATCAAATGGCCCTTAATAATAACAATAATAATAATAAACCTTCTCTCAAAGTCTCCACCACAAGTGACCATTTTCGTCGCCCTTCTCTGCACCTTTTCTAATTCCACTATATCTTTTTTTAGATGCGGCGACCAGAATTGAACACAATATTTGCGGTGCGGTCGCACCATGGAGCGATACAAAGGCATTATAGAATCCTCATTTTTGTTTTCCATTCCTTTCCTAATAATACCTAACGTTCTATTTGCAGCACACTAAGCAGAAGATTTCAACGTATCATCAACGACGACACCTAGATCCCTTTCTTGGTCCGTGACTCCTAATGTGGAACCTTGCATGACGTAGCTATAATTTGGGTTCCTCTTTCCCACATGCATCACTTTGCACTTGCTCACATTAAACGTCATCTGCCATTTAGACACCCAGTCTCCCAGTCTCGTAAGGTCCGCTTGTAATTTTTCACAATCCTCCCGCGATTTAACGACTTTGAGTAACTTTGTGTCATCAGCAAATTTATTTATTGCATTTGTATCCCATATTATCCCACCTCTTTGCAGGCTCAATGTGGCTTACAATATATAGTGGATAGTGGAAATGAGAGGAGAGTTGACATTGGTGTTACAGAAGTATTTTGGGTTGCATGGTAATTGGATTGGATTTAATTACCTCATTAGTGTAACTGAGTATTTATGCATGTATATGCTTAGCTAGGAGCACTTACATGTGCCATAGAGCCACATCTGTAGATGGCGAACGAATTGAATGTGAGAGAAGATCCACTAGCAAGCGGAGAACTCAAACGCCCCATGGTAAAAACAATAATGTACAAAAAGTGGGAGTACAACCAAGGATACCAGAAACTGGAGGATGTTCTTAAATAAAAAACTTTATTGAAGGTTTGAAGATTCGACACAACGTCGTGTTTCGGCCATCAGGCCTGCATCAGGAGTCTATAAAAAGTACATTTATATATGATATATATGATAAAAGAACAGAAAAAATTAATATCTACAAAAAAAGTTAAAACAATAAATATTGTAAATTATATAAACTTGTAAACTTTAAAGGTATATGTGTGGCAATTTTATAAGATGATATAAAAATAATAATAATTAAAAATAAAACACATGCATATAATAAACTTATCACGAAAAAATATACACTATGTATAGATTTATAAAATGATAATGCAGTGCAAAAAGCCCATACATGTCCTATATAAATAAGAACAGTAAACAATAATGAATGTATATGCACAACATAAATTTAAACAATAAAAGTGAAATAATGCAAGGTGCACATACATAAATAAAAAGAACAAATGACCATTTAAAAGTGCAGATTTCAAAAAAGCAGAGCAAAAAATTAAAATCAATAATAATATGGGTAAATAACTTAATGCTGTGATATATATACACACATATATATATACAACATTAAAGTCACATACATATTTAAACTATTAGACAATGATTTGATGCATGTTGATATATGTGGTTTAATGTCAACCGCATGAATGGAAAACCAACTATAAATAAAAATGTGGGGAAACCATAAATAGAAAAGATCTTGCTGATTGACATAATACATAACCGCATTACTGAGGAAAAGGAATATGTAGAAAAAATGGCAAATTTAAATGGACAAAAATAGATCAGACAATTAAGGTTGAAAGAGTCCTTAATGAAAAAAAACCCTCGGTATTGTGTTTATTAGTGAGACTGACCTGCTGTGCAAAGTGCTGCAGAGCAATGATGATGGAAATCCTCTGGAGATCTTACAGCAGTCTATCAGGCGATATGAAGAAAAAATGGAGAAAATAACTTACCACTTGATAAAGTGTAAAAAAAGTTGTAAAAAATGTGTAATGTAGTGAGGAGTACTGACCTCTTGCACGGAATATTGCTGAATAGCAATTAGGTTGGTTCTTCAAAAATGACGTAGTAGTCTGTGGGAGTAGACAAGTAAGAAAGTATTCACAGGAAAGAAAACACAGAAAAACAGAAACAAACTTGATAGCGAAAAAAGAAAGAGGCAAAAACAAAAGAACACGAATGTAGGTAAAAATGTAGTCCAACAGGGGCAATGATTAAACATGGAGGACGTAGAGTTGCCCACGTAGCAACGTATTAATGCATGAGTAGCAAAAAAGAAGATAAAAAAATAAAAAAAATAAAACTGTGGTTGAAGATAATATATAAAAAACAGAATGTCATATGTAATGCTTACATACAGCTCAATGGGGAGATATAATGAAACAATAAAATGAATCAAAGAACATGCAAAACAAAAAAGACAAAAAGGTGAGTTGTAAATGGTACTACTAACCTTTAAAAAGACTGTTTAGAAAAGTCCGTCAAAAGCGCTGCACGCACTATTAGTAATGTAGATGAAAAAATTGTGTCTTGAAGGAACTGCACTATAAACAAAAAAAGGTGCCAAAAATAAAACCGCCAAACATCACGAAAGAGAACATCGCTAAACCGGAAGTGATGTGCCGAGGAAAAACAAACCTGTAATGCTGGGGAAAATGATGCTAAATGCGTGAAAAAGCTAAAAAAACATATAGTGATATGAAAAAAACTCTTGCGATAGAGCTAAAAAAATATACCGATGCGCTATTACTAGAGAAAACAGTGATAAAAAACAGCGCTAAACCGGAAATGACGTCCACTAAAAAAAACAAAACTTATAATGCTTGTGAAATGATGTATAGTAAATCCGAACACACTAAAGACAAAAATTATGATGGTATAAAAAATACTCCTGCAAAGGAGCTAAAAAAACAGAAATGAAAACAAATGAAGAAACAATTGAAAGGGAGAGATGACGGTGCACCAATTATGGGAAATCAAAACCAACACTATGTGGAATGAAAGGATGACGGTTGATGCTGTCTAGGAAACAGAGACTAGACAGGAAATGTGGCAACAAAAGACGTGGGTGGAAAAAAATATAAAAATAAAAAAATCGAAAGATATGCGGGGTACAAAGTGCTATACCTGACGCCTGAAATAAAATGAAGTGTCAATACATGTTAATGTATTTAAATGATCTAAAAAAAGAGGGAAGCATTGCCTAACATATGGAATTAGGAAATAAGAGAAATAAACTAGTATACTGTGAAATATGAGCAATGATCAAGCATCAAAATTTTAATCCATATATAATCAGAAGCCAATGTTGTTTAAACAATAAAAGAGTCATGTAATCAGTGTTCTTGGCATTACATAACAGTTTTATAACAGTGTTCTGGACCAGTTGCAACCTCTTCAGATGGCAGTGCAATAGTTCAGACCATTAGCTGCATATGTATGAATTAAAAGATCTAATTGTTGGAGGGCAAATGAAGATATATACAAATTAAATGAGAGTTTATCAATTAACAGAACATTTAAAGACAGGATAGAATCTTTGCTAGGAACCTGAACTTGCATAATTCCTGATATACTGAAGGATTGCCATCCATATGCCATTAATCAAGATACTGACGGAGCAGTACCTTCCACCTACCTGCCAGCATTAAGGCTCTGACACAGTCATTGCGACCTTGCATCGCAGATTTCATCAGTGCTGTGAACCCATGCACATTCCTTCTTTCCAGATCAAGACCTGGGAAATAGTTGAGCAAGTAGTTGGTGATAGTTATGTGGCCTGTGAGAAACAGTACAAAAGAAAGAAGAAAGCGATTAATGGAATTGAAAAGCATGAGGGTTTCTAGGCTCAGGCTGCCAGGATTGATACAGTTCTGTGCAAAATGTGCTTTTTACTAAAGAAGTTATGTTTCTGCTGTACAGGAAACCCTATTCTAAAAGAAATGTGTGCATTATTGACAACCATGTTTGAAATCTGAAAGCTATTTAAAAAAAGAGCTGAAAAACCCTTCAAATGTAATTTTTAATATCTGGAAATAGTTCTTCAGCATAGAGATTCTGTTGCTCTTGTAAGGAGGAGAAGCCAGTTCAGTATACTATAATATGGCATGCCAGAAGAATCAGAATTGTCTCCTTCATGTGGGGAAAAAAGGTTACCAGTGTGTATAGTAGAATATTACATTTCATAGTGATTGCATTATTTTGATTACAAATGCTAGTTCTGCATTCCTGGGAGAAGCCTGATTTTGGAAGACAGCCAAAAATGACATGCATTTTCAACTTACGTAAAGGCTGTGACAAACTGCAGTCCCTATGGGTTGCTGTGGGGTTTCCATTACTTGAAAAATAATCTCCTATGATATAATTTTAGAAAACTTGGGCATCATTTGCTTGTATAACAAGCAAATTTACACAGGTGAAATGGCATACACACTCTCCCCCAAGTTCTATAAAAGTCACTAGAAACTGCAGATGTAAATTTGG